>NW_025940256.1:100314-158046 GCF_000764305.2 Hyalella azteca
ACGCTGTACTGCCGACGGTTGTTAAGGTGACCGTAACTTTGCCGTAGTGACCGTAGCGTCTGCCGCCCTACACTGTACTGCCGACGGTTGTTAAGGTGACCGTAACTTTGCCGTAGTGACCGTAGCATCTGCCGCCGTACGCTGTACTGCCGACGGTTGTTAAGGTGACCATAACTTTGCCGTAGTGACCGTAGCGTCTGCCGCCCCACGCTGTAGTGCCGACGGTTGTTAAGGTGACCGTAACTTTGCCGTAGTGACCGTAGCGTCTGCCGCCCTACACTGTACTGCCGACGGTTGTTAAGGTGACCGTAACTTTGCCGTAGTGACCATAGCATCTGCCGCCCCACGCTGTACTGCCGACGGTTGTTAGGGCCACCGTAACTTGGCCGTAGTGACCGTAGCGTCTGTACAGCCGACGGGTGATCGTAAGTGCTACCTGTAGGGTACCACAGAATTTTTATAAGAAAATGTCAGCAGATTTGTAGCGTTTAACACAAATAAAATATATTTATATAAATCATTTATTCAAATTAAGGTGTTAATATTCTAGAGCGCGTGTCACGGGCTGATATTCTAGAGCGCGTGTCACGGGCAGATATTCTACTCATCACTGCAGTGCTGTGTTAGTCTCATCACTGCAGTGCTGTGTTAGTCTCATCACTGCAGTGCTGTGTTAGTCTCATCACTGCAGTGCTGTGCTAGTCTCATCACTGCAGTGCTGTGTTAGTCTCGTCTGTATGAAGTATACATTGAATATTTAGTGCTGATGAAGAGCTCTGTTGTGTGTGGCTTGTTTGAACAAACACGCCATGTTGTGTGCCACGGCAGGGTTGTGGGTGGCCGACCATAAAACTGCCGTGATTTTTAATGCGTATTGAATAAATATAAAGAAGGTTGGGGAGATGGACCTTTGGAAACGCGCACTCACAAAAACAAATAAGTCATATTATCCAAATAGTGACCGATTTTCTGCACGTAGTCAAAATTGGGTCAAAATAAACCACACAAGGCAAAAAGTGTGTTACTTTTTGGACATAATATAATTCATTTCTCTGAGTGTACGAGAGTCCCAAGAGGGTACTCACATCAGCCCTCATATTTTACATGCCCTCAGATCAGAGGGAGGAGATTGCTTACCCATGTTATGTGTTAATTAACGATTATGGTAATTAGGTATGATAATAAATATATACTCTCAAGAAGTATTTGATTATGAGATGTGGAATAATGATCACCTGCAAACTAAATTCGAATGAATAGAAGATGAGATTTTAAAGTTTTTTACACTAATTCGAATGCTGGGTAATCATTAATTTTTTCAACATTTCAGACGCTGAAAGTTAATTAAATTCGAGATACAAGATGAAGCTCATGCGAAAATATTTGATGTTTGAGCCAAATCAATTTCAAGGCAGGAATTTTCAAGGCAAGCTATACAGCCTCATAATTCTGTGTGGTATTCATTATACAGAGGATACAAGTGCTGTTCATACATGAATCTTCAATCTGCATTTATTACAACGCCAATTTTCCATTTTCCATGTGAATGAATGAATGTGAATGAATGAATGAATGTGAATGAATGAATGTGGATGAATGAATGTGGATGAAGAAGTGTGAATGAATGAATGTGAATCAATGAATGTGAATGGATGTGAATGAATGAATGTGAATGAATAAATGTGAATGAATAAATGTGAATGAATGAATGTGAATGAATGAATGTGAATGAATGAAAGTGAATTAATAAATTTGATTGAATGAATTTGAATGACTGAATGTGAATGAATAAATGTTAATGAATGAATGTGAATGAATGAATGTGAATAAAAAAATGTGAAGGAATGAATGCGTATGAATGAATGAATGTGAATGAATGAATGAATGAATGTGAATGAATGAATGTTAATGAATGAGTGTGAATGAATGAATGTGAATGAATGAATGTGAATGAATAAATGTGAATGAATGTATGTGGATGGATGTGAATGAATGAAAGTGAATTAATGAATTTGATTGAATGAATTTGAACGAATGAATGTAAATGAATAAATGTGAATAAATGAATGTGAATGGATGAATATGAATGAATGAAAGTGAATTAATAAATTTGATTGAATGAATTTGAATGAATGAATGCGAATGAATAAATGTGAATGAATGAATGTGAATAAAAAATGCGAATGAATGAATGAATGTGAATGAATAAATGTGAATGAATGTATGTGAATGGATGTGAATGAATGAATATGAATGAATGAATGTGAATGAATGAATGTGAATGAATGAATGTGAATGAATGAATGTGAATGAATGAATCTGAATAAATGAATGTGAATGAATGAAAATGAATGAATGAATGGGAATTATTGAATGTAAATGAATGAAAGTGAATGATTAAATGTGAATGAATAAACACTGCCACACGCACATGGGCGGCAGTGTACAGTATTACACACACTCTGTGCGTATGCTAGGCTGCAGACTCAGAAAAACTGCTGGGCCATAGTGTCCAAATAGTGATTCACTTGCTTCGTGTATCACTGGTACATCCTTTTTCTGGGAAAAAATTTGTCAAAACGGCCCACTTAAGAGCTATGGTGCATCAATATTTGGACAAAGTCTCATTAATTCCTCTGTGTGCAGATGCTGCAGGACGAGTGCACCAGACTTGGTCTTCATCAATTGTGGTCTTGCTGCTCTTAGCCTCTTGCAGACTCAGTCGCCCGTTGGCGTTCATTGGAAGTGGATGTGTGGTAAATTGTTCCGTGGTGATATTTGTGTCTCCTCGTTGTCGGCGAGCATTTGTGTCCATATATTGATAAAAATATATCCCTATGTGAATTAGTAGCTACATTCATCAGTATTTATAGTGAATGCTTTATTTGTGCGAGTTACCGCCCTCTAACACGCGTGTAAAAAACTGTGGCTTTAGCAATCTGGTGTTAAGGTGGGAAATAATTGCGATTTTTTATTGTTTATTTTTGCTCTGTATTTGAATACACCGCGTCTCGGTTTGCTATTGAAATTCAACTTCTCTGGAAATTATTCATTTAGGACGCGGATATTACAATTGATTTTGAAAATTAATTGTTGCATTGCGTAAAATTTCTAAACTTGAATTCATTATGTTTGACGTCATTTATAATAATGAATATCGGCGTATCCAGACGCGATATGCGTCAGGATTTGCAGAAATCCTGCGAACTGGAAAATTATCATAAAATAATTCCATTTTAACCATGCAATAAATTAGTAGGAAGTAAAACCATGCATTCCTGGTACCAGAAGTAGAATAAACTTCCAGAAATGTAATTATTTCGCATTTTTTTGCAAATGTAATATTTGTATTTTAAATTATAATGTTTAGTTAAACTATAATTGAACAATGGCAGTTAATGAGTTACGTTAAAAAATGCAGTTAATGAGTGCAGATGCAAAGAAATGCAGTTAATGAGTTATGGTGCAAGGAATATCAGTTACTGAGTGACGAAGTAAAGGAATACAGTTAATAAGTGACGGTGCTAATAAATGCAGTTAATGAGCGTCGATGCAATCAAATGCAATGAGTGTCGATGCAACTAATGAGTCGTAGAACAAAGAATAACAGTTAATGAGTGACGACACAAAGAAATGCAGTTTATGAGTTATGGTGCAAAGAATAACAGTTAATGAGTGACGGTGCAATACATGCAGTTAATGAATCACTGTGCAAAGATCTGCAGTTGATTAGTCACGGTGCAGTGAGTGGTATTTTTTATTGCCGGTGTGCAGTAAGTTGTGCAGTGTACAGTGCACTGTAAAAGATTCACTGTGCCCAAGGCTCAAGAAGCACTGACAGTGCACGACTGATGTTAAATCATTGCACCATGCGCAAATAATGTTACACCACTGCATAGTTCACTCTGAAGTGTTTGTCTGATAAGTGGTGCTAAAGCACTGCACAACTCAATGCAGTGGCTTTCATTGCTAGCAAAACATTGTGCAATGCAGCGGCTTGTAGTGTGGTCAAAGCATTGTGCAATGTATAAGCGGCTTGCACTGCTTCTAATGCACTGTACAATGCAGTGGTTTTCTCAGTTGCTACAGCACTGTGCAGTGTGCAGTGCACTGTTCATTGTTGCTAAGGTAGCAGCAGCGGCAGCAGTAGCAGCGGCAACAGGAGTCACATAATCTACGGACTTTGCTCTTCATTTTCTGTCAAGCTTCTTATTTTTGCTAACTCTTAGTCTAATTTGAATAGTTTTCATTTTCTTTTTTGAGGCCTATTGTCAATTAATAATTCAACTCTATGCCAATTAATAATTAATAATTCAACTCTTTTATTATTCCATTGATTAATAAATGAGGCATATAAACGGAATATGCAAAAAAATTGAGATTCCTCAAGAATTTAGAAGCGAAGGAAACGCTAAAAATATTTACCGTAGCGTAGTGACGTTCTTCTAATGAATATATAATATAAAATTTAATATAGAAGTAAATAAATATCTTAATATGGGTAACCTTTGATTTGCTTTCGTAAAACTGGTTAATAATTAAATCATGCTAATGATTTACTTATTTGTTCCAAGTTCATATGTTCTTAATTGGTGATTGCGAGTGCAGAAAATTTACTGACCTTGTTCAAATATTGATGCATGTTTTGCCCTTGCGGGAGACATCCTGACCCAGATGGGAAAGGCTAAAAACCGAAACCGTGTTAGATTTACTTACTATAAATGTGTCAATATATAGACAATATGACCCGTCCATTTGACTGAGTGTGCTGTAATCGCAGAGTTGTGGTTCAGTCCCCGCGTATATCGCAGAGTTGGGGCTCAGTCCCCGCGTATATCCCAGAGTTGGGGCTCAGTCCCCGCGTATATCACAGAGTTGGGGCTCAGTCCCCGCATATATCGCAGAGTAGGGGCTCAGTCCCCGCGTATATCGCAGAGTTGGGGCTCAGTCCCCGCGTATATCGCAGAGTTGGGGCTCAGTCCCCGCGTATATCGCAGAGTAGGGGCTCAGTCCCCGCGTATATCGCAGAGTTGGGGCTCAGTCCCCGCGTATTTCGCAGAGTAGGGGCTCAGTCCCTGCGTATATCGCAGAGTAGGGGCTCAGTCCCCGCATATATCGCAGAGTTGGGGCTCAGTCCCTGCGTATATCGCAGAGTTGGGGCTCAGTCCCCGCGTATATCGCAGAGTAGGGACTCAGTCCCCGCGTATATCGCAGAGTAGGGGCTCAGTCCCCGCGTATATCGCAGAGTAGGGGCTCAGTCCCTGCGTATATCGCAGAGTNACGGCCGTCCGTTGCAGCGATACGGACACGCGCCCCGTTGGTCCGTTACAGATACGGCCGTCCGTTGCAGCGATACGGACACGCGCCCCGTTGGTCCGTTACAGACACGGCCGTCCGTTGCAGCGATACGGACACGCGCCCCGTTGGTCCGTTACAGACACGACCGTCCGTTGCCGCAATACAGACATTGGCACGTGTTTACCGTTGCCTACAAGTGCTCCCGTTGCAACGGTACAAACACGCGCACCCGTTAGGCCGTTCTAGACTCAGCCGCCCGTTATACCGTTACAGACACTGACGCCCGTTATTCCGTCACAGATTAGGAATGCTTTTCTGCACCCCCAGACCGGCGCTGGGCTGCAATGACATAATGACATTTGCAGCCTTTCAGCTGTCGCAAATTGGCGGCGCCACAGCCTCACTTCCTCACAAATTGGCGGCGCCACAGCCTCACTTCCTCACAAATTGGCGGCGCCACAGCCTCACTTCCTCACAAATTGGCGGCGCCACAGCCTCATTTCCTCACAAATTGGCGGCGCCCCAGCCTCACTTCCCTCACAAATTGGCGGTGCCACAGCCTCACTTCCCTCACAAATTGACAGCGCCGCAGCCTTACTTCCCTCACAAATTGTCGGTGCCACAGCCTCACTTCCCTCACAAATTGGCAGCGCCACAGCCTCACTTCCCTCACAAATTGGCGGCGCCACAGCCTCACTTCCCTCACAAATTGGCAGCGCCGCAGCCTTACTTCCCTCATTAATTGTCGGTGCCACAGCCTCACTTCCCTCACAAATTGGCAGCGCCGCAGCCTTACTTCCCTCAAGGCTCAGTCCCCGCGTATATCGCAGAGTTGGGGCTCAGTCCTCGCGTATATCGCAGAGTTGGGGCTCAGTCCCTGCGTATATCACAGAGTTGGGCTCAGTCCCCGCGTATATCACAGAGTTGGGGCGCAGGTCCCCAGGGGCTCGGCGAGTCAACGAGCCCGGTTGTACGGGGAAATTGCATGATAGGGATGAGGGCTACTACCGACGACAGCAGACAGAGAGGGAAAGGAAGGAGGGATGAGGGAAGTTACATGTGGAATTAATCTTGTATTCCCCTTGAATTTCACTAGAATTTCATTTGAATTTCACTAGAATTTCATTTAAAATTCATTTTAATTTCACTTGAATTTCATCCGAATTTCATTTGAATTTAACTTGAATTCTAGTTGAATTCCACTTAAATTCCATTGAATTTTAATTTTAATTCTACGTGCACGTGTAACACAGACGTGTGTTGGCATGCAATACAATCACACGCACACGTACAACAACGGGTACACAATAGAATTGTTGAGCACTCTGGTATTATGTAAAAAAATTCTCTTGAAAACAGGAACAAAAGATATCAATGAATTTGTGCGTACACCGGAACAAAAGACACTTAATTATATTTTTAAACTCAATCAACTGCGAAGCTACATCGTACCTGTAACGTGCCTATTACTAGGTTTGAGTTACACGCATGACTGTTGTCTGGTTACAGTGCGCGTATCTATTGCTTTGATGCTGCTATGCGCAGGGATTACATTTTGCAGACATGCTCCCCGTTGGTCCGTTACAGACACGGCTGTCCGTTGTAACGTTGCAGACACGCGCCCCGTTTGTCCGTTACAGACACGGCCGTCCGTTGCAGCGATACGGACACGCGCCCCGTTGGTCCGTTACAGACACGGCCGTCCGTTGCAGCGATACGGACACGCGCCCCGTTGGTCCGTTACAGACACGGCCGTCCGTTGCAGCGATACGGACACGCGCCCCGTTGGTCCGTTACAGACACGGCCGTCCGTTGCAGCGATACGGACACGCGCCCCGTTGGTCCGTTACAGACACGGCCGTCCGTTGCAGCGATACGGACACGCGCCCCGTTGGTCCGTTACAGACACGGCCGTCCGTTGCAGCGATACGGACACGCGCCCCGTTGGTCCGTTACAGACACGGCCGTCCGTTGCAGCGATACGGACACGCGCCCCGTTGGTCCGTTACAGACACGGCCGTCCGTTGCAGCGATACGGACACGCGCCCCGTTGGTCCGTTACAGACACGGCCGTCCGTTGCAGCGATACGGACACGCGCCCCGTTGGTCCGTTACAGACACGGCCGTCCGTTGCAGCGATACGGACACGCGCCCCGTTGGTCCGTTACAGACACGGCCGTCCGTTGCAGCGATACGGACACGCGCCCCGTTGGTCCGTTACAGACACGGCCGTCCGTTGCAGCGATACGGACACGCGCCCCGTTGGTCCGTTACAGACACGGCCGTCCGTTGCAGCGATACGGACACGCGCCCCGTTGGTCCGTTACAGACACGGCCGTCCGTTGCAGCGATACGGACACGCGCCCCGTTGGTCCGTTACAGACACGGCCGTCCGTTGCAGCGATACGGACACGCGCCCCGTTGGTCCGTTACAGACACGGCCGTCCGTTGCAGCGATACGGACACGCGCCCCGTTGGTCCGTTACAGACACGGCCGTCCGTTGCAGCGATACGGACACGCGCCCCGTTGGTCCGTTACAGACACGGCCGTCCGTTGCAGCGATACGGACACGCGCCCCGTTGGTCCGTTACAGACACGGCCGTCCGTTGCAGCGATACGGACACGCGCCCCGTTGGTCCGTTACAGACACGGCCGTCCGTTGCAGCGATACGGACACGCGCCCCGTTGGTCCGTTACAGACACGGCCGTCCGTTGCAGCGATACGGACACGCGCCCCGTTGGTCCGTTACAGACACGGCCGTCCGTTGCAGCGATACGGACACGNCACACCACCATCACTCAGCATGCTCATGTACACACCACCATCACTCAGCATGCTCATGTACACACCACCATCACTCAGCACGCTCATGTGCACACCATCATCATCACTATCGACGGCCAATCGTAAATTAAGTCCATCATCACAGTTCCCGATGGAGGCTGCAATATTTCACACGTTTATTTTCAGGGGAAGAGACGAGTTCCGAGTACAGGCAGCGCCTCGAACACTCAAGTGATGAAGAGAAAAATATATGTGATGAGAGCGACGGTTGTGGATATTAATTTTCGCTCTAAAGCAGGTAATTATTAATCATATTAATGATAATAATAAAGATAATAGTAATGATAATGATAATAATGAAAATAAAAAAATAATAATAATAATAAAATTGAATCTATCAAGTTTGGGTGAGATTTATCGGCACTGCACTGTAGACAAGTCACTGCAGTGCTGTGTTAGTCTCATCACTGCAGTGCTGTGAGATGTCCCGTTGGCTGTGATGCTGGCTTGTGATGTCCCGTTGGCTGTGATGCTGGCTTGTGATGTCCCGTTGGCTGTGATGCTGGCTTGTGATGTTCACAACATTGTCAGATGTTGGTCGCTTTGTCATTTCATTTGTTTTTTGAGGCAAATTGAAATTCGTCATCAGTTACACCGATAAAAATCTTTCAATTTCCAAAAAACGATAAAAAACGGTCGAAGAAGCATGGCGACGAAAATATTTTTGACACGAATTTTGGAAGTGAACAATATAAATTTTTCTGCGCATACTACGCACTTATTTGAAAATCATGTACATTTTAGTAAAATATCAATTTCGTGACCTCGCTCAATTGTTACGATATTTTTTATGTTATGTCACATGACAAATGGATGTTATGTCATGAGAGAATTTTTTGCGTGTGGGTCATCCTGATGCAGTTTTCCAGTTTGAGCCGGCAAAGCCGCATACAACTGATTCATGCAAGAATTATTGTCCCACCATTTTAACAATATGACCCATACATTTTTCTCGGTGCTGGAACCTTCAGGAAACATCGACCTGATATTAGGCATTACAGATGCATTGAAAAAGTTACTAGCTCTTCAAAACAAATTTGCAGGCTTAGAAAATTTTTCCTCGAGTCACGTTGTGTGTAACATGATTGGAATGATGCATAATCTAGACCCTCTTCATATATACATGTACACTCAGGGAAATGTATGGGCCGGTCGTGCTGTCCAATTATTGACTCACCTTCTCACCCATACATAAGAAGCGAGCGAGCGTAGCACTGATACGTCTTTTTGTCTGGCAAAACTGGGTCAGGATGAACCAAAAAATGGCAAATAGTGTATTGTTATTTGGACAGCCTCACTCATTTCTCTGAGTGAAAAATTTTCCTATATTGTATGTATAGTGTGTGCTATATTCACCTGTATTGTCTGTTTGATTGAATTATGCAGACGGTTGTTAGTCTAGTTAAACAGAACCAATTTCTTAGATTTAAGCTATCAAGAAAAATCAACATACTCTATATTTTTAAAATCAACGCGTTTAATTTATCAACAGATGATATTAGGCGGCGAGCATGTATGGGTATATATACATGCTATAGGATATATTTAGTGACACTCTAGTCCTCATCCCATGTCTCCAGCTGGGTCATCAGTACGTTTCTAACATTTTCTAAGACGTTTTCGATACTTTTTAGACGTTTCTGATACGTCAGTGGAGGTTTTTGATATGTTTCGGACTTTTTGGAACGTCAGTGGCCGTTTAAAATACATTCGTGGGCGTTTTTTAGACGTTAGCTTACGTTTTTGATATTTTAGTGGACGTTTCTGATACGCGATGGACATTTTTGATAAATTCGTGCAACGTTTTTGATAAGTTGTGGACTTTTTTGTACGTTTTGGACCTTTCCAAAACCTTTATTGAAGTTTCTGATGCGACCGTGCAAGTTTTTCACGTGTTAGTGAACGTTTTTGACACGTCAGTGTAAGTTTTTAATGGAGATGTGGACGGCATCTGATAGTCGCTCAGAAGTGTACAAAATAATAAATTTTTATTCAATAAAAATTAATTTAATGAAGAGCTTACGGCTGAGCTGCAGCTGCTGAATACAGCGGGATGGTGGAGCGGCTGAGCTTAGCGCTGCGCCCCACGTGAGTGCAAGTTTGAGTTGAGTTATTGTTGAGTTAGGGTAAAATTTATGAATAAATCTCTGTCGCGTATTGCTTTTCATTTAGCAACAATTTAAATCCGTGGCTGCAGAGGGCAGCAAAAATAACAATTTTATTGGAACTCGTCACCCGACAATAATTATTTATGTGGATACCTTCCAAATGATACCAAATTCAAAGAATTTTTCAACCAAACAACTCACTCTCTACGAATGTAATTTGAACTAAAAAACTTTATTTTCACTGTTTAACTTAATTTTGAGTTTAACGAATTCGAGTTTGAGATTCAGCTTTTAAAAATCATTTAGGATTATTATAGTGATGCTCCCGAATAAATAATATATGTTGTAGTGATGCTTCTGAATAAATATACAAAATTTATCTATAAATCGGTAAACAAAATGTGACGATTAATGATTGTAGGTTCTCTGAGACTTACAAACAGAGGCAAAACATTACGATTCATTCATAAGTGGCAGTAGGTTATTTATAATACTATATATTGTTATACATAAATATTATTAAAAACATGTGTTTAACATTGTTATTGAAGCTCTATTGGTGAATAATTATTTTCATTTACAGATGATATTGATGCTAATGGTATACTTAATATCAGATGCGACCGTATGATGTTGAAAATTGATTGTTTGGTTTAGATTGACTTTTTGAGACAATTTTGCCTTCATAATTCATGCTTTGAATATCAGCTGTTCCTAGGAATATTCGTGAATTCAATAAATATAATGGCCTTATAGCTCAGAAATTAGACTTTATTATTTCGATCTCTGACATTTCAGGCAACTTTAATTCAGTTATTTCACAGTCAAATAATTTCTGGAAAAATAAATGAATTCAAGGACCATCTGGTCGAACTTTCTCTCGAAGTGGATGGCTGTCATGAGAAAAACGTTGCTGGCTTAGATATAATATTTCAAAAATGAAAATTGAATGTTCTTTCTTCACTAAAATTTCAAAAAAGTATCTTTTGAATGGACCTTAAATTCAATATCTTTGAATGGGCTATATATAAAATATATTTGAATTGACTATAAATGCAATATCTTTGAATGGGCTATATACCTATACATTATCTTTGAATTGACCATAAGTACAATATCATCAGCAGAAAAATGTCGTGGCTCGAAATGTCAATATAATAATCTGCCCAACATCTCGATTTTCAAACTAAAATTGAGTTCAACCTTGGAGTGATCCATTAAAATGTATACCGGTACGTGTATGGTATTATGGAGAAGAGGCTCGTTGTCTAGACTCTAATTCCGTTAAAGGTTAAAACAATTTGATTCTAGACTTTTTCCTTACCAATTGAGGCGATTTCGCATTACATGATCGAATTTTTGAGACTTTTATAAAAAAATTTCTTTCAAGGTCATGACAAACTATTGAATGCAAGAACATTTATTTTAATTGAGATAATAATTGTTTCTTTCTGAAAATAGACCAGTTTTTAGGTGGAAATTTTGCAAGTATTTCAAGACACGTTTACAACCCAGCCTAGCTAACTTTAAATTAGAACTCCAAGAGATTGACGTCTTCTCTTAAAAGTTTTCATGACAAGTAATTATTCCTGTAAAATTAGATGTCATTATTGCAAATGGTTGAGATGATGAATAACTCGAATGGTTCTCTTCCGTCAAGTTTATTGTCGCACGAAGTTAAAGCGATAAAGAAACTTTCGTCGTGGATTAGGTGAGGGACATGCGAAGTTCTAGCTAAGCTGTCGTGGCAGTTACATTTCTTCTTGGCAGTTAGGCTTCTTCTTGGCAGTTAGGCTTCTTCTTGGCAGTCACAGAATTACTATTGTATAATTAACGAATCAGAGTTGTCGTATAAAGTGCACGGATTAGATGTCACCATCTATTGTTATAGTTGCAGGTGGTGGTTGACGGTGGTGCTGGCAGCATCAGTCATCCCGGCCGCCCTCACAGCCGTGGACGCACCCACGTACCCTGAACAGGTGAATACAATACAATACAATGCAATACAATACAATACAATACAATACAATACAAAACAATACAATACAATACAATACAATACAATACAATACAATACAATACAATACAATACAATACAATACAATACAATACAATACGATACGATACAATACAATACAATACAATACAATACAATACAATACAATATTGAATAATATGAATTATTCAGAATATTAGATTTTATCAAAATGTATTGTAAAGCGATTGGATTATTCGCCAGTTTATCATGGTTATTTTACTCTTTCACCCAACAATGCACTAGGAATAAAGTTAGTGAATCAGTAGTGAATTATTCAGTAAGCATAAAACGCATTGAGCTGTTTTTTTATAGATTTAAATTAGGCCTAAATTTTGTTAATGAGTGGCGTGCTATTTCATGATTCAAACGGGTAAATAAGGCTCGTATCTGCAATAATATTTTACATTTTAAATCACGCTGTGAACTTGTTACAATTTTTATTATGTGTCAAACGCAGTGAATTGACGTGAACAAATTCTGTTCATTTTTCATTTATGATGTAAACGAACTGAAATGAAGTACGAAAAATTAGTACTAATTTCATTCACGCGGTAGATGTACTCAAGTGATGTACAAGAAAATTTTGATACAATTTTCATTTATGTGGCAAACGTACAGAAAAACCATGCGAAAATTCTGTTCAAATTTCATTCACGTGCCGAAATTACTAAATTTATTAAATAAGTTCATCGAAATTTTCAACATTTTTCATTTATGTGGTAAAAAACACCGTGAAGCACGAAACGCTATATGCAGGTCATATAAATTCAGAACTATTTATAATGTATAATAAAGATAATGAGTTACGTAGGCTTCATAATCTATACTTATCCATGCCTCATATAGTTTTATACTCTTATCAGTATATATAGCGTCTGGTGAACATAAATACATAGGAACCATAGAACCTACTGATAAAACCTTACTATAATAAAATGCTCCTTCACTATATTTTTTCAGACTATTCGTGTAGATAAATGAGTGGGTTATATTGTCCAAATGCTGACACACTTTCTGCACGTAGCAATAATATGCTCTTTTGCCGTGTCAAACTCGGTCAGGATTACCCGCAGGAGAAATAACTTGCATCGATATTCGGACAATGGCTCACTCATTTCTCTCACTATATCACCGCTATTTCATTTGCACTTTTTTGCACACTTTTTTTGAACTGGTTTTCTGATCCCCCACCCCCCTAAAAACTTGAGCTCCCCCAGCCTCTTCTGTCCCTTCCCTGTATATTAATAAATTATTTTAGTTATTTAATTTATGATCCGCTTACTATACTCTCAGAGAACTAATTATGACATTATCCAAACTGCGATGCGATGTTTTGCCTTTGTATGGGTCATCCTAACATAGTTTGGTCCGGTAAAAGTTACCCTAGTGTTATAAGCATCAAGTGCATCTCGATTTGGACAATATAACCCAATACTTTTCTCACCCTAACATAGTTAGGTCCAGTAAATGTTACCCTAGTGTTATAAGCATCAAGCGCATCTCGATTTGGACAATATAACCCAATGATTTTTCTCAACGCAATTCTTCGTCCCTCTCCCGCTTAATAGGGCGCTGAGGACGCTGAACCCAGGCTTGATAATCAGACTTTATAATCAAAGTTCAACGGTGATCGTGAATTGAAATTTGATTAACCTTATGAATGGACGGCGGCTTATAGCGTCGCTAGTCTCAGTGCACTTAGATATATGCATGGGTCACATTGTCCAAATTGTGACACACTTTAGTACACACAGCACGAGCAGAGAGTGGATGTACCACTGATTCGCGCATTTACCGGGCCAAAGTGGGTCAGAATGACGTAGACAATAGCAAGAAGTGCATCGCTACTTGGACAACGTCTCGTTCATTTTTCTAAGTGTTCCCGCACTTAATGCCTGATTAAGTCGCTCGTAAAACTCTTGAAGGAATCATCCTTTGAATACGGGAAGTTTCATTATAAAAAACTTTCATGATTCTATATTAAAGTATTATTATGTTTCAAGATGAAAAAATCATCATAATTGAATGGTGAAAAATTATTTCAGGATTTGGATATTATTAACGGACGGGATATTTCTTATTAACGGGCTATCTCTTATTAACGGGTAATTTCTTATTAACGGGTTATTTCTTATTAACGGGATATTTCTTATTAACGGTTATTTCTTATTAACGGGTTCAATAGGAGAGTCCTATAGAGGATTGCAGGACTTGGAAATTCTTAGGGTACAGTTTTTTTATTTTTTAGCAGGAAAGTCCAAAATAGACTAAAAGTCAAACATATTTTTATTCTATATATTTTATGTTGAATGTGCGATACCCTAGACTTTTTGAACGCAATTAGTTTGAATTTTCCCGTATTATTTGTTAATAATTTCATCATAATTTAATTACATCAATATTTATTGTGTTTTATTAAATAATTACATTAATTGGAGCTTTTTTAATTTATTATATTCACAGTTCCGCTATAAATAACAATATTAATTATTGTTCATTAAATTTATTATATTATTGGTGCCTATTTAAATTAATTATATTAATTGGTGCCTCTTGAATTTATTATATTCATAGTGCCTGTTTAAATTTATTATATGAATTATTGATGCTTTAACCAATTTATTATATTATTAGTGCCTGGTAAAATTTATTATGTGAATTATTGATGCTTAATCAATTTATATTATTAATAGTGCCTGTTTAAATTTATTATACGAATTATTGGTGCTTATTGAATTTATTTATTAGTAGTGCCTGTTTAAATTTATTAAACGAATTATTGATGCTTAATCAATTTATTATATTATTAGTGCCTGTTAAAATGTATTACATGAATTATTGGTGCTTAATAAATTTATTATATTAATAGTGCCTGTTTAAATTAGTTAAAATAATTGTGTTTAACATGCACTCGTGCGTTCGGGGCGCTCTTCTTTAAGAAGATTTAAGCCACGATTTTATTTTTGAATTTTCATCGCCTGCTTTACTTAAGAATTATTGATTTTATGACGCCGGATATTATCTTCGTATCTCTGGAAATAATCTCGCACTCAAGTAAATGAGCGAGCCTTTGTCCGAATAACGATAAGCTGTTTAAACGTTAACCCTCGTGTGCGTCATCTTGATGCGCCATCTTTGGCCAGACAAATGAGCGTATCAGTGATACGAGCAGAAATTGCGTCCCTATTTCGATAATCTATGACTCGTTATTTTTAGCCCATTTTCTCATTTATGGAAAAAAATGCACTATTGTGCTCGCCATGTTCGTCCGTCCTTCTGTCTGTCTTTCTGTCCGTCTGTCCGTCCGTCTGTCCGTGACCTCAAGTTTTCGTCGACGAGAAAATGCGCTCTCTGTCACTCACTGCAGTGAGTACTGAGTTATATTTTTTCTGAGTGTTTACACTTGTTTACTCGATGAGTCATCAATAATTAAGTCAGATAATTAAACACTAATAAAAATGATGGAGTCATATTGTCCAGATGGTGACACACCTTAGCCATGTCACGAACAGAGAGCAATGCAGCACTGATACGCTCTTATGCCTGGCAAAACTGGGTCAGCATGACCCAAGCAAACGCGACAAGTGCATCGCTACTTGGACAGTTTGTCTCACTTATTCCTCTGTGTGAGGAAAGTTATTTACGCTGAATTTACTGAAGATTTTCTCCTATTTACTATTTATACTGAAGAAATTTTTTTACTTTTTATTCACTATGCTTTTCTCTTTTTTCCATTATCTTCGTATGACGTCATCGCGTAGACGCTATCCTTTAAAGGCTTTAAAGACGCAGAAAACACTCAGAGAAATGAGTGTGTCATGATGACTCACTTGATGTTCTTCGGATCGTAATGCACGTTCTCAGTTCACTAGGTCACGCTTGACGCACTTTTCAAAAATAATAGGTGGATTAAAATGAGTCATTGAACGACAATGAGTGAGTCGGGAAAATGCGATGAATCTGCATGTAGCCCATGAATCATGAATTTAGTCATCTTGACACACTTATTTTTGGGGATATAACACATTGTGGTCCAGGTAGAGCTCATAACATATATAGGCTAAATAAACACTCAAATAGATAAGTTAGACTTTGTCCAAATAGCAAGGTTCTTTTAGCTCTTGTGTGGGTCATCATGGCTCACTATGGGCCGGCAAAAGGGCGTATAAGTGCTACTTGTATAGGAAGCGTGTCAATATTTGGACAATGTGATCCATTCATTTGTATGCATGAGTGAACCCACAGAATTTGAGACTTTGCAACTCACTAAGCGAAATTCCAGATTTATGATAAATACGGAAATCCGCATTTAATGAAATTGAAAATGTACTAATAAAGTTCTTTGCTTTTTTAGCGCATTTTTATTATTTGCTTTGTACGCCTGTTTGGATAACTGCAATTGGCTGAAATTAATAACTTGAATAAGCCTTTCTAATTTCGAGTCAAGCCTTTCTAATTTGTAGTCAAGCCTTTTTAGCTTTTAGTGAAGCCTTTCTTATTTTTAGTAATGCCATTCTAATTTCTGGTCAAGCCTTTCCAATTTCTAGTCCAGCCTTTCTAATTTTTATTCAAGCCATTCTTATTTCTAGCCAAGCTTTCTAATTTCTAGTCAAGTTTTTCTAATTTCTAGTCAAGCCTTTTTAATGATAGTCAAGCGTTTCTAATATATAGCCGAGCTTTCTAATTTTTAGTCGAGCTTTTCTAAATTCTAGTCAAGCCTTTCTAATTTCTATTCAAGCCATTCTAATTTCTAGCCATGCTTTCTAATTTCTAGTCAAACCATTCTAATTTCTAGTCAAGCCTTTTTAATTATAGTCAAGCCTTTCTAATTTACAGCCAAGCTTTCTAACTTCTAGTTAAGCTTTTCTAATTTCTAGTCAAGGCTCTGTAATATCTAGTCGAGCCTCTCTAATATCCTAGCCAATCTTTCTAATTTCTAGTCAAGCTTTTCCAATTTTTAATTAAGCCTTTCTAATTTCTAGTCAAGCTTTTCTAATTTCTGGTCAAGCCTTTCTAGTTTCTAGTCAAGCCTATCTAATTTTTAGCCAAGCTTCTCCAATGAATAGTCAAGCCTTTGTAATTTCTAGTCAAGCTTTTCTAATTTCTAGTCAAGGCTTTCTAATTTCTAGTCAAGTTTTTCTAATTTTTGGTCAAGCCTTTCTAATTTCTAGTCAAGCCTATCTAATTTTTAGTTAACCCTCTCCAATTTCTGATCAAGCCTTTCTAATTTCTAGTTAAGCCTTTCTAATTTCTAGTCAAGGCTCTCTAATTTCTAGTCAAGCTTTTCTAATTTCTGGTCAAGCCTTTCTAGCTTCTAGTCAAGCCTATCTAATTTTTAGGCAGGCCTCTCCAATATCTAGTCAAGACTTTCTAATTTCTAGACAAGCCTTTTTAATTTATAGTCAAGCCTTTCTAATTTCTAGTCACGCCTTTCTAATTTTTAGTTAAGTTTCTTCAATTTCTAGTCAAGCTTTTCTTATTTATAGTCAAGCCTCTCCAATTTATAGTCAAGCTTTTCTAATTTCTAGTCAAGACTTTCTGATTTTTAGTCAAGCGTTTTCAATTTCGAGTCAAGCCTTTTCAATTTCTAGTCAATCTTTTCCAGTATCTAGTCGAGCCTTTCTAATTTTTAGTCAAGTCTTTTCAATTTCTAGTCAAGCCACTCCAATTTCTAGTCAAGCCTTTCTAATTTCTAGTCAAGCCTTTCTAATTTTTAGTCAAGCCTTTTCAATTTCTAGTCAGGCCTTTCTAATTTCTAGTTGCCTTTTTCTGATTTCTAGTCAAGTCTTTCTAATTTCTAGTCAAGTCTTCCTAATTTCTAGTCAAGCCTTCCTAATTTCTAGTCAAGCCTTCATATTTTTTAGTCAAGCCTTTCTAATATCTAGTCTCCTAATTAACGGTCCATTTCTTAATAAATATTACAGTTAGTCAAATGATTAAAAATTATTTATTATTATTTAAGTTTAATATAAGTAACTGATGCTCTCAACCGTTATTAATAAAAAATTAGAACCTTTATGAAATTTTATTATTGAAAGTACTAATATTTGTATGCGATTTAAAACAATAACAACGCAATTACATAAAATAATCAATTGAAATCATGAAATATAAATTGATAAAATTGATGCCTAAAGATCGAATTTGACCCAGAAATAATTATTTAGTAGAAAATGAAAGTTATCACGTGTAAAAATATATAATAATAAATATAAAATTATTGTACACTCACTCAGAATAATGAATTTGCTTTTGTCTAAATAGAGATGCACTTTTTGCGCTTATGTGGGTTTTCTTGACTCATTTTGGCTCGGAAAACGATGTATTAGTAGCACTTCCGCTCTCAACACGTGCTGTGTGTCAATATTTGGACAATATGACACATACATTTTTCTGTTTGATGAAATAATTATTTGATATGGGTTACTGAAAGTTTTTAATTCATCTATTATTTTATTTATTATTTATTGCAGGTGNAACATTATTACACAGAGGTTTTCGCATTTGTTCCACATACCATGCTATGCACGCTGAATTTGAATTTTTACGCAATAATATTTTCTCGCTTAATGGATTTCCGGCAAGTTTGGTGTTTACCCAAATCAAGAAATTCATGTCGAAGCGATACAGTGAGGTTGCTCGTGAGCGCGATAGTAGGAAAGTTATTTATTGTTCTTTTCCATACTTCGGCCCTGCGTCCGAAGCTATGTCAAGAGAATTAAAAGTCTTGTTCAATAGATACTTCCCAAATGTCAGTCTTCATATTGTGCTGGTAAACAATTTCACAATCGGTTCTTTCTTTAGATATAAAGATATGCTTCCTGTTCATATGCGATCGTCCCTGGTTTATCAATACAGTTGAGCACGATGTGCATCTGCGTACGTCGGGATGACGTCACGTAATCTTTATTCCAGGGTCTCTGAGCATAAGGGCAGGAGTTGTAGAACCGGACAGTTGCTATCGCGCCCACCTCATTCGGCTGTGCGCGCTCACGCCGAGCAGTGTGATGTCCCCATTTCTGACAGTGACTTTAGAGTGTTAGCTTCCACCTCCGGGACTCCCGATTTGCGCATTTTAGAATCGCTGTACATCTTTAAACTTGGGTCCAGTTTGAATTCAGCTGCTAGCTCCTATCCCCTTGAAATTGTTAATAGATAGTTTTTTGCTCTGTCTATTACTTGTAAATTTAGGTTTTAAATTTTGTTCTGTGCTTTCAATGTATTAATTTGTGACTTCTGATTTGTGATTCTAGATTCTACGAACTGACGATGGAGCTGGTCTCCGAAACGTTTTCTATAAAGATATGAATTTTTGTGGACTTTTCTTTGCTTTTAAATTCTTAGTTAATTTGCGATTTAAGCAAACAAGTGATATAAATTCATTAAACCATAATAATTCTAACAAATAAATAAGCAGATAATTCCTGATGAATTTATTAGAAAAAATAAATGAATAAAATGGGGTGAAAGGATAAGTGTGATATATATAGCAAATAAGTTGACTCAGATGTATTTATGAAATAGAAAAATGAACAACAATAATTCTAATAAGTAATTAAACAGATAATTTCTGTTGTATTTATTAAACAAATAAATAAACAAAAAACTACCACAATTCTAAGAAATAAATGAACAGATAATTTCTGATGTATTTATTGTAAAAATAAACTAACGAATAAAGTAAAATAATTCTAAGAAATAAATGGACAGATAATTTCTATTGTATTTATTAAAAAAATAAACAAATAAACTACCATAATTCTAAGAAATAAGTGAACTGTAAATTTCTGTTGTATTTATTAAAAAAATAAATAAACGAATAAACTACCATAATTCTAAGAAATAAATGAAGATTAAATTTCTGTTGTATTTATTAAGAAAAAATAAAAGAATAAACTACCATAATTTTAATAAATAAATGAACAGAAAATTTCTGTTGTATTTATTAAAAGAAACAAATAAAATGTAATGAATGTTTCAGGAAGAAGAAGCGCGTGTACAGAACCTCGCCGGCGCGGGTGGCGGCCGAGCAGCGCTGCGTGGGCAGATACAAGCGCTTCCAGCTCTGCAACGTCCAGGTGGGGCACGGGCTAACGGGTCAGGGGAGAACGGGTCAAGGGGGAACGGGCCAGGGGAGAACGGGACAAGGGGGAACGGGCCAGGGGGGAAACGGGCCAGGGGGGAAACGGGGCAAGGGAGAACGGGCCAAGAGAGAATGGGTCAGGGGAGAACGGGCCTGGTACGGGCTGGTGAGGAAAGGGTCAGAGAAGTTAGTCACGGACTAAAATGAAGTGCATATTCAACGAGCCTGGCTGTATGCGAATATTTCTACACTCAGAAGAATGAGTGAGTCATGTTTTCCAAATAGTGACATACTTTGCGCATGTACCACTGATTCGCCCTTTTTCCAGTAGAAAACTGGGTCACAGTGACCCACACAAGGTAAAAGAGGGACTCAATATTTGCACTGTAGATTTGAATTAAAACTATCGATTCAAATTTATCATGGGTATTTTAAATTGGAAACATTTGTGTTTTCAGGATTTTGCTCATGAAAATTAGACAAACCCTATTAATGTTGAAAAAATATTTTCTATAAAATACTTAGTAGAATTTAATTTGAAGGATTTCAGATGAACACAGTTTAATGTATTTAATGGATCTTTTGCGTTATATTACTATTTTCAAAAAACGCATGAAAATTAGCAACAGCGATCATGTTGGTTGACTTGAAAATACTTCACAAATAGTCAACATATGACAAAAATAATATTTAATTGATAAACAAATATTTTTTATTATTTTTTGAAAATAATTATAAAATATATTTTTTATAATAAGATTGCAAATCATCATTACAACTCAAACCGCTACAGTTCGTTCTCAATGACCTTCCTGACACGTCACTGATTAATTATAATGGGCACCATCACTCGTTGAAATGGCGAAGCAATGTCGCAAAATTCCATTCAAAAATCTAAAAAAATTGCGTGGTGCCGTTAAAATATTGAATCATTAATTAAACGTCAGTCCTCAATAAGGAATCAAGATACTAGAACATATAATATAATATGGTATAATAAAAATGTAATATGTCATAAAAAAGATATGATATAATAAAAGATAATACAATATATTATATTATAATATAAAAAGTCTAATATAATATTAATTTAGTTGTGTGTTAACGAAGAAATGCACACTCTCGCCACTCACCGCATGTGCCCATATTATATTATATAAGTAACATATAATATAATACACATATATAATGTCATATCCATATTATATCATTCTAATAACATATAATATAATATGAATCATTAATGACATTAATCGTACCCAGCAATGCCCGGGGGAAGCTGGAGACTTCCGACGCCAGCAATGCGAGCGCTACAACACGACGCCCTACAACGGCCGTACCTACGCCTGGGAGCCCTACTACGACGGTGGGTATATATAGTGCCCTACTACGACAGAGGGTATATATAGTGCCCTACTACGACAGAGGGTATATATAGTGCCCTACTACGACAGAGGGTATATATAGTGCCCTGCTACGACGGTGGGTATATATAGTGCCCTACTACGACGGTGGGTATATATAGTGCCCTACTACGACGGTGGGTATATAGTGCCCTACTACGACGGTGGGTATATAGTGCCCTACTACGACAGAGGGTATATATAGTGCCCTACTACGACAGAGGGTATGTATAGTGGCCTACTACGACAGAGGGTATATATAGTGCCCTACTACGACGGTGGGTATATATAGTGCCCTACTACGACGGTGGGTATATATAGTGCCCTGCTACGACGGTGGGTATATATAGTGCCCTACTACGACAGAGGGTATATATAGTGGCCTACTACGACAGAGGGTATATATAGTGCCCTACTACGACGGTGGGTATATAAAGTGCCCTGCTACGACGGTGGGTATATATAGTGACACCATGCAGCACCATGCAGCACCATGCAGCACCATACTAACCACTTCCGACTGCCGTCGTCAGGCAGGCGCGGTGACCGCAGCGCAGAATTATGGCCGGCGCAACCTCGGCCGCCGATACCGCGGCCATCATCATGAGGAGTGAAGCTCCGAGGCGCATGAGTCTTGATGAGCCCGCATCACGCACGCCACCATCACTCAGCACGCTCATGTGCACACCACCATCACTCAGCACGCTCATGTGCACACCACCATCACTCAGCACGCTCATGTACACACCACCATCACTCAGCACGCTCATGTACACACCACCATCACTCAGCATGCTCATGTACACACCACCATCACTCAGCATGCTCATGTACCTGTCTCTTATACACATCTAGATGTGTATAAGAGACAGGTATATATGGTGCCCTACTACGACGGTGGGTATATATAGTGCCCTACTACAACGGTGGGTATATATAGTGGCCTACAACGACGCTGGGTATATATAGTGCCCTACTACGACGGTGGTATATATAGTGCCCTACTACGACGGTGGGTATATATAGTGCCCTACTACGACGGTGGGTGTATATAGTGCCCTACTACGACGGTGGGTGTATATAGTGCCCTACTACGACGGTGTGTATATACAGTGCCCTACTACGACGGTGGGTATATATAGTGCCCTACTACGACGGTGGTATATATAGTGCCCTACTACGACGGTGTATTTATATAATACGTTTTCGTATATATACATAACAATTGCATTAAAATGTTCACTTCATAATGTTCAATGTTCCTCATGCCCCCATTACTTCTCGCAATATCGCTCTCTATCCTGCATCCATTTTTGCCAGGTCCTTCCCTCCAATAGCACTACTGACCTCCTCTCCCCCCACCATGTCCCCTCCCCCAATAACCCCCTCAAGCCCTTCACCCACGTCCTTCCAATAAACAACTCTTCCCCATTACAGTCCCCCCGCCCTCGTGTCCCATGTTCTCACAATGACAACCCCCTCCTCCCACAGCCCTCCAGACGTGTGCCCTCAACTGTCGCCCTCTCCCCCCTAGGCGCGGCGCCTGAGGAATAGGCGCCTGCATGGTGAGAAGGCGCGGCGCCTCAGCAATATGAGTGAACAAAATAAATTAATAAATGAAAAATGAGAGCGAAAAAAATTTCAATTAATTGAATTTTATTATTAAAATGTCGCGGCGAAGATCCAAATGCCAGTAAGACTAGGTAAGGAAAAACCTTATGTATAACGAGTCAACAATAAAGAAAATAATAAGAAAATTTGTAGCGAAAGAAAGTTTGTTAATAATTATTATGGAGTTACACCCGAAGAACAGCTTCAAGGTAGTGACTGCTAGTGTACAACTGTACATTCTACCTTTGCAATGTACACGAATGTGCTGTGTTCATGCATTCAAAAAACGAAAATAAAAATAAATAACGAAATAATGACGTGCTATCCAATGTCCAATATCCACGTGCTGCGTTCGTCAACCAAGCCTGTTTGTCAGATTTTACGAAATGAAAATTATTCGAATGTATAACCGAAAATTTCAATAGCCTCTGCCTAAAAAGTTTGAATTTTTACGGCAAAGACATTGAATTTATTTAATAAATTTGAAAACCGAAAATGGATTTAACTCCTTTGATCCTTCGCTGGACAGGAGATAGGATGCGATGGTCTGCTGGGGTCTGACAAGAAGCTGGACGTGTGTGGGGTCTGTGCCGGAGACAACAGCTCATGTAGGTCTGTCGAGGGGGTCTACAGTAAAGTACAGACCGGGTCTGCAGGATACAGCTTGGTTCTCACGCTTCCTACGGGGGCTGCAAACATATCCATCATGCAAGCCGCGTCTTCTGCAAATTATCTGGGTAATTGATAACAAATATCTAATAAATACATGTTTAATTTAGTTATTTACTATAGATAATTTTTTGTTCAAAAACTTTATTTGGCGATATTTAATATAAAATTTTCAATATAGATGTTTCATTGAATTTTACGTGATAACGAAAAACAACGCAAAAATAATGTTTATGCATGAATGTTTAGGATTAAATGATCATATACCATAATGTTCAATTACAGTTCATCTGACAGGACAACTATATGAAAAAATACTTTAAAATGAGAATATAACTCAATAATTATTTAAAGTTTATATAATATTTTTATTCAATTATAGTTTATGCAATAGGGGTAACCCCACGACCTTCTGTTTACTGTTTTGACGACCGTGCGCTATTTTTGTACATTTTGAACTATTTTATAGAGCCTTTACCGTATTGAACAATCTAATAACCCCCAAGGGGTTTTCTTTACCCAATTATTTTCCTGAGTGATATGTTCTTGAAACAGGAGTCATTTCACGCGAAATTTCTGGCATTAGCGAACTAATTTGAATAATATTAAATATTTATAATAATAATAAATTATTGTGCCGCATATGACACCGATCACAGCTTTCCCCTCATCCACAACCCTCACATTCCCCTCACCTCACATCCCTCACATTCCCTCCCCTCACAGCCCTCACATTCCCTCCCCTCACAGCCCTCACATTCCCTCCCCTCACAGCCCTCACATTCCTCTCACCTCACATCCCTCACATTCCCCTCACCTCACATCCCTCACATTTCCCTCACCTCACATCCCTCACATTCCTCTCACCTACACATTCCCCTCACCTCACAGCTCTCACATTCCCCTCACCTCATAACCCTCACATTCCCCTCACCTCACATCCCTCACATTCCCCTCACCTCACATCCCTCACTTCCCCTCACCTCACAACCCTCACATTTCCCTCCCCTCACAGCCCTCACATTCCCTCACCTCACAGCCCTCATATTCCCCTCACCTCACAACCCTCACATTCCCCTCACCTCACAGCCCTCACATTCCCCTCACCTCACAACCCTCACATTCCCCTCACCTCACAGCCCTCACATTCCCCTCACAGCCCTGAAGGACCCCAGCAGCGGCGCCCTGCTCCTGAGGGGGGGCCGCCCCCCCAATGAGTCATCACTAATAGAGGCGGGGGGCACAAGCTTCGGGTACCATCCCCCCAGGGGGGGCGTGGGGGACAGCCTCACCGCCAGGGGTCCCCTGGTGCACCCCGTCGACGTCATGGTGGGCGCCGCCCCCCAATATTGATTAATAATAAATTATTTATTAATAATTTAATTAATATTATTTAATTATTATTATCAATATTACTTGAATAATTAATTAATATTAGTTAATGTAGGGGTACGTACCATTTTGTACCATTTTGGGGCGTATTTGTGTACCATTTTGTACATTTTTTCATTTATTTATTAATAATATTAATAAATAAATATATTGATGATAATAACATAGACTAATTAGTAATATGATGCTGGGTTATAAATTATTAGAATAATTCGGAATAATTAGAAAAAAAATACTGACTAATTAATATATTAATATCGGTGGTTATTGATTAAAATAATACCGAATAATTAATATAAAATACTGATAAATTGATATAATGCTAATGACTGACCAACAAGTATAATACTACGAGGAAATAATTATAATAATGCTGGGCAATTGTTCTTATTGAGAATAAAACTGATTAATTCATATAATAATGAATGGCAATTATTGATGTGGATGATACTGAGCAATTAGGTAGAAATAGCATCGTGGGAAGAAAAGTTATTCTTCTTATGTTGAACTTCATGTGTTGAGCTGAATAATGCCACTTCATCATTCACATTACTATACTTGCGAATAAATTTAAATGTATTTAGTGGTTTGGAATAATAATTTAATAAATTGAATGCTCTAAAGCTTTATGTTGAAGTTATTTTAACAAATTAAGCCAGAATTTAAGCAATGCATAGGCCTCTTGAAACTAGTAAAATGATGGTTTCATGCGCGACAATGCTAATATCATTGACAATTATTAATATGCAACGTTGCATAAATTAAAATACGATGTTAATGCATAGATAAAATCGGTATTAAAGATAATTATTTTGAATCACTGCAATTCATCAAAAAATTTATAATAAAGTTTATTAAATGATTGTGTATTTCATCAGCTGTTCAGCTCGTCCAGCAACGTGGGTGTTCACTATCGCTATCAGCTCCCCCCTGGCACCCCCAGAGCGCCCCCCTTACGGAGCGATAACCCCCTTAACCCCCTCCTCCCCCACGGGACCCCGAGGGCGCCCCCTCTACGGAGCGATAACCCCCTAAACCCCCTCCTTCCCCCCGCCCCAAACGGCCATTACTTTCGTGAGTAACTTTTTTTCATTTCTTCTTTTTCGAAATTTTTGTTGTGAAAGTAATTTTGAGATATTTTTTCTGATTTAAGTTTTGAATGTTACACTACATGATGCAATATTATGTCGCCTATTTTACACGACATTCAGAAACCATAAAATTTTTCTCACAATTTTCCTATTCTTCACACCTTATTATACGGGTTCTTTTCTCACATTTTACATGTTTTTCACCTTTATTTATTTTACTTGTACATGTTTTCAGATGAGAAACACGTTGCATGTCCCTTATTTACCTTTATTATATAAGCTCTTTAACGACATTCATTTTACATGCTCTTCAACTTTTTGCACTTTGCAGGTTCTGCAACGGCCTTCATTTCACAGGATCCAAATATATTCATTTTATGGCTTCTTCATATATTATAATTTTACATGTTCGCCAGCCACCTTTAGTTTACATGTTCTCTAATAATCTAGATTTTAAATGTTCTTCAACGACCCTTGTTTTGAATTTTCATCTACTTTCATTCATTTGCAACTTTATTTTGCATGCTCTTGAACGACTTCCATTTTACAAACTCTTTAACAACCTTCTTTTTACACGCTCCTTAGTGACCTTCATTTTAGATGCTCGTTATCTATCTTTTTATTACAAATTTTTCATCTCCCTCATTTCACGCGCACCTTAATTGAATATCGTCATTTTACATTCTCTTTAATGACCTTCAATTTAAATGCTCTTAAACACTTTAGCGTCTAGCTATACATGTATGTCGCCTTTCTTAAAAACACTATTAAACTGTATTAAAGCTTCCCGTGAATGAATACTATGAATTAAAAACTTCCTATGAATGAGGCTGAGCTACAGCGCTGTCAGACACGCTCAGAACATGTCTTTAATTGGCTCGGCAGAAAAAAAACAATGAAATTTAGTCTCACACTTCAGTGCACAACGTGCTTTTGTGGGATGTAGGTGGCATTTTTATCTGGCTCCGCAAAACATTTTCTTTTTCGGCACTATTGCTGACAAACCAGTTGAGATATTGAAATGAAAAAAGTATCTGCTTGTTTGGGAGTGCTCAAGGCGTCATTTTGGCTATTTATTAATGCATATTGGTAGTTTAAATTATTTTGGTATAGTATTTTTTAAAAGACGCCAGATATATAAAGTACCCCATGTGTGAAACGCGCCACAAATGTCCAGTCGGTCGTACGACACTGTAAATAGTACAGCTGGAGAATAGAACTTTTCTGTTTGATAGTTGGTAATTTCTCGCAGTTATACCTCAATTAATATAAAATAGACCCATAATGTTAATGAGGTAACGGGTTCACGTAATAATTTCATTTTCATTTGCTTTGATGAAATATTGAATGAACTAAACTATGCAAATTAATCTTGTCGTTCGGAAATAGTAAATATTATATAATTGATTGTTATATAAGCGTGTGAATGTTAGCTGCAAATATTGGCGTTTTTTATGTTCTAAATAATCGTTTACTGGAGTCCAATTAAATTTTTCCACTCAAGAAGAATACGTCAAAATAAACTAGAACGACACATCGCTATACTTCTTTTCCCGAACACTCATAAGCAGAATGCAATTCTGGGAATGTGGCTTCAGATATTCAAGATCAATCCAGCCTAGTAACAAGATCAGTTCCAAAATATTAGCTAAATATAAAGTGAACTTCAATTACACATTTTAAGATCCAATATGCTATGTGCACATGTTCATATATTTCTCCTCAAATTCCACCCTGCTCTAGAGACAATTGATTTGTGTTCTTGATCAAGATTTTTTTCTTCTTTTAGTTTCTGATACTCACAAAATTGGGAAGAAATTCATCAAGATGTTGAGGATGATATGATACAGATATGTCGCCAGTAGTTTCAGTCTGCGCTACAGCCATGTGGACATTTATGTCGTCTTTCAGATTTTTTAGAATGCGTGAATTTTAAGAATGGGAGTATAATTCTTTATTGTAATTAGGAATATACTGCACAATAGAAGTGCATGTGAAGATTTTTTTGTGTTATTGAGCAAATCGAGCATTAAAGGGTTAATAATCTAGGTTTTATATGCTCCTGAATGACCCTCATTTTACATGCTCTTTTATGACGTTCATTTTACATGCTCTTTAATGACCTTAATTTTACTAGCTCATTAATTGCCTTCATTTTACAGGCTCTTTAATGACCTTCATTTTACCTGCTCTTTAATTATCTTTATTTTACAATCTGTCAATTACCTTAATTTTACAGGCTCTTTAATGACCGCCTTTTACAGGCCCTTCTTCTTTACACGCTGTTTAACGAGCCCCGGCGCAACATTTCACATGTTTTTACTAACCTAGGCTCAACATTTTACACGCTCTTACAACCCTGGGCTCAACATTTTACACGCTCTTACAACCCTGGGCTCAACATTTTACACGCTCTTACAACCCCCGGCTCAACATTTTACACGCTCTTACAACCCTAGGCTCAACATTTTACACGCTCCTACAACCCTAGGCTCAACATTTTACACGCTCGTACAGGCCTAGGCTCAACATTTTACACGCTCTTACAACCCTAGGCTCAACATTTTACACGCTCTTACAACCCTAGGCTCAACATTTTACACGTTCGTGCGCCGGCATAACGACTTCTTGCTAATGAAGTCCGTGCGGTTTTGACGCTCAGCGAAATTAAGGAAAGATTTACAAGCTTCCGTTGATGAAGCAAACACTTGATGAAGTAAATTGTTGATGAAGCAAACACTTGATGAAGTAAATTGTTTATGAAGCAAATTGTTGATGAAGTGAATTGTTGATGAAGCAAATTGTTGATGAAGTGAATTATTGCTGGAGTAAATTCTTGATCAAACAAATTCTTGATGAAATAAATTGTTGATGAAGCGAATTGTTGATAAACTAAATCGTTGATCAATCAAAAAAATTTGATTCACCAGACTATTTCTAATAAATAATAAAGTATAAGTAGTACTTAACTGTTAATTAGTAATCAAACAATTATTATTTATTTCAAAATTAATGGCGGAGAATTTGCCGAAGAGGATAACATAATACGTTGTCATATAACGGACCTTATCATAAGTACTTCCACCATCACATTGACTAATAATATCGACACGAGCTCTACTTGAGTTTTATTGAAAATGATCACTGAATTTTTATTTATTTTACCATTTACCACATCCTTTTAGTCAACATCATTTTATTCCAGCTATTGTTTATACCAGGACATGAAGCACAAACATGAATTTGCATAATTAATATAATATATAATTGCCCATACTTTTAATTTTTATGTCATAAAAGTGTATTGAGTTCCGGAATTGATGTAATTTGTACGTACAATGTGCCTTGTTTATACTTTTAATTCCTATGACAAGAAAAAAAGAACGAATTTCGGTAAATAATAACCATGGAACAAGGGGTTTTCGGGCTTTGTAATGCATATGCTACAATAAACCTCTACTTATTAAGAATTAGTTTTTAATGGATTATTAACAATATTGCTTAATTTCCAGCGATAAACGACGCCCAATACGACCGAACCCTTCCGAATTCCCCCGACCGAGGGCTCAACGCCCCCGCTTTTAAACCCAACGAAGTTAACACAAAAACCCTAAGAGCCCAAAGAAGGAACCTGAACCCCAAGAGGCAGCATGGGGTTGTGCCGTACGAGTGGAAGGCTGTGGGGTTCACTGCCTGCTCCGCAACCTGCGGCCGAGGTTATTTGGGGTCAATTAATTTTGGGGTCAATTAATTTTGAGATCAATTAATTTTGGGGTCAGTTTATTTTGGGGTCAATTAACTTTTGGGTCAATTAATTTTGAGGTTAATTGATTTTGGGGTTAATTAACTTTGGGGTCAATTGATTTGGGATCAATTAATTTTGGGGTTAAATGATTCCGGGGTCAATTAATTTTGGGGTCAATTAGGGTTCACCATCAATGACGACCAATTCATTTTTAGTCAATTGTTGTTAATTAATTTCTGATGCTAATTAGGTAAGTAATTAATTAGGGTCAATTCTGGCCAATCCATTTTTTTGGGTTGTTTGTGGTCAACAATTAATTTGTGCTATTTAATTTTGGGGTAAATTCTGGTTAATTAAATTTTGAAGTCAGTTGCGGTCAAGCATTAAAAACTAATCAAATAGGGTCAATTAATTAGATGGTCACTGCTGGTTAATTAATTCAGAGATTACACGAAAAATTGTCATAAATATATATACGTGCATATGGTATAGAAATTTTATTGGTGATCGTATATACTGATGATATTGATACAAATAATAGATTGAAATCAAATTTATTGTTTCATTTTATCGATAATTTATTATCTGAAAGCTCGATGCATACATGAAACACTCATATTTATTTTTGGTTAGCAAATTTCTTCTAATTAAATAATTCTACATGAAATTTCCGTTATAAGAAGTAGACGCGCTATGAAAAATCTCCCAGCATATAAGCTTGCATTAAAATTTTATCCAGCCATTAATAAAATAATTAGTAACAAAGGAAATATGAATTAAACGCATCTGAAATAACTTTTTTATTTATATCGTAAAATTTGTATTTCTGTTCATTATGAAATTTGAATTATTTGACGAATATGGCATATAAATCCTCATAGGAAATGGTTTGGGTTGAACAAACTTCCATTCATCAATTCAAACTTTCATTCATCAATTTCCAATACATTTTGGTATTTACTGCAATTATCTAAACCACATCGGCATTTACACTTTCAAAATACAAATACTAAATTACAATCGATTGAAATTTATATCATGTCGAATTATTCCAAAAAATTCAAATCCTATATCACGAGAAAAAATTCAAAATCCAGTCCGTTTCTCTCTGAGTTCAGATTTCTGAATCAAACTGCAGGTCGCCGTCATAAAAAAATACAAATTTAGCGGAAACAAGTTTATGTTTATATTTATATTATCATATTTATATTCAAGTTTTATACTATTTTTATTTGTTTCTACGCCTGTATTTTGCATGTAGGCATGCAGGTCACCGTCCTGGAAAAATACAAATTTTGCGGAAACAAGTAATGGTTAAATTTACATTATTATATTTATTATATTTGTATTCATGTTTTATAATATTTTTATTTGTTTCTAAGCCTGTATTTTGCATGCAGGAGTGCAGGTGTCTCACGTGGTGTGCGTGCGTAAGAAGCGGCAGGCGGTCGTGCCGGAGCAGAACTGCTACACTTTGCCCCGTCCTCCTCCTGAGACTGTCTCATGCAGCCTTAAGCCCTGTCCGCCCAGGTGAGCAAGCCCTGTCCACCTGTCCGCCCAGGTGAGCAAGCGTCGTCTTAAGTAAAAAATCGATGAGTAACAAAGCCATAAATAAAAGGAAGAAATAAACATATAATGCATAAAACCTACATTAGGTACTCATAACACGTCCATAACACGCCTATAGCACATCCATAACCCACCTATAACGCGCCTATTACACGCCTAGAAGCCACCTATAACACGCCTATACCACATCCATAACCCACCTATAACGCGCCTATACACGCCTAGAAGCCACCTATAACACGCCTATACCACACCCGTAACCCACCTATAACGCGCCTATTACACGACTAGAAGTCAGCTATAACACGCCTATACCACATCAATAAGCCACCAATAACACGCCTATTACACGATTAGAAGCCACCTAGAACACGCCTATACCACACCCATAAGCCACCTATAACGCGCCTATTACACGCCTAGAAGTCACCTATAACACGCCTTTACCACACCCATAAACCACCTATAACGCGCCTATTACACGCCTGTAACCCAACTATAACACGCCTTTACCACACCCATAACCCACCTACAACGTGCCTATTACACGCCTGTAACCCACCTATAACACGCCTTTACCACACCCATAACCCACCTATAACGCGCCTATTACACGACTAGAAGCCACCTATAACAAGCCTATACCACACCCATAACCCACCTATAACGTGCCTATTACACGCCTGTAACCCACCTATAACACGAGCCTTACGTACAGGTGGGAGGCTGAGGCCTGGGGCGACTGCAGCGCCTCATGTGGCGTTGGGCTGCAGACACGACGCTTCTCGTGTCGCCAACAGCTCATGGACGACGCCCACGCCGCCCACGCCGCCCACGCCGCCCACGTCGCCCACGTCGCCCACGCCGCCCACGGCGTCCACGTCGCCCACGTCGCCCACGCCGCCCATGTCGCTTCTGTCGCCCATGTCGCCGTCAACGAGAGCGCTTGCCCGCGTCAAAATTCGCTGCCTCCCGCGCAGGTATGCATCAGCTTCATGCATCCCATGCTTGAACTATTGCGTTTTAATGATAACTGAATCTATAAATGAATATTGTATGAATGATTTAATGTTGGTTTAATTGTTGCTGTGATAATTTAACAAGCTCTTTTATTGTCGGTGCGGAGAGCTCTTGTTTATTATCAAGTGGTAAAGCCTTCTGTTTCTACTTTCAAATTTTTAGATCTATCAATCCCATTGAATGAATATATGCCCAACATAAAATTGTGGTCTGAATAATCCAAAAGTGGATGATTTTTAATATAAATAACAAGAATTACGGTAATTAAATCGAAGAAATTTTGTTAGCAGTTATTTATTTCCAATAATTGAAAATAAATCAAATAATTTCTTCACTTATCTTTGGTATATCAGAAACCCTCGTGTAGCTAATTATTCCAAACGTTAATGATTGTTACAGTATCAATGAGTGAATAATATTATAAAGTTTATTACAATAATAATCAGAATGATAATAAGAATAAAAAACTACCTTTATAAAAATAAACATTTTGAAATCTGCGTTATTAACTTAAATGATCCCTCACCCCTCAGGTCTGCCACAAGCCCTCGTGCAGCTCTCAACCCTCGTGGCATTTGGGCCCCTGGGGTGACTGCTCTACCCGCTGCGGGTTTGGGACAAGGACCCGACAAGTTACCTGTGTGTCTGCCGGGACCAACGTGCCCCACCATCAATGTCCCGGGCCGCGTCCCAGCGACCAGGAGATGTGCGACATGGGCTCATGTGCCAGCAACACGTGGTTCTTTTCAGCCTGGGACGAACAATGTACAGCCGAGTGTGGGTTAGGCGAGCAGCGGCGACGTGTGCACTGCAATGCTGACCCACTTTATGAGGCTGACCCACTTAAGGAGGTTGACCCACTTAAGGAGGTTGACCCACTTAAGGAGACTGACCCACGTCACGAAGGGCCCAAATGTGACGCGCGTCTGCGGCCCAACGACACGCGCAGCTGTGACAGCGTCAGGGACTGTGGCGGACAGTGGGCTACAGGTCAGGGTCTGCAGGGTTACAGGTCAGGGTCTGCAGGGTTACAGGTCAGGGTCTGCAGGGTTACAGGTCAGGGTTTGCAGGGATACAGGTCAGGGTCTGCAGGGTTACAGGTCAAAGTCTGCTGAGTCACAGGTCAGGGTCTGCAGGGTTACAGTTCAAGGTCTGCAGGGTTACAGGTCAGGGTCTGCAGGGTTACAGGTCAGAGTCTGCAGGGTTACAGGTCAGAGTCTGCAGGGTTACAGGTCAGGGTCTGTAGGGTTACAGGCCAGGGTTTGCAGGGTTACAGGTCAGGGTATGCAGGGTTACAGGCCAGGGTCTCATTTCAATTCGCCCCTGATCCTCGCTCCCTCTCTTCCCTCTCACACTCATCCCCTTTCACCCCTTTCCCTTCCCTATTCCCCACTCACCACATCCCCCACAACTCCTCTCTTATTCCCCCAATATCACCTCCCCCCTCCCTCACCCCTTCACCTCCTCTCCCCCTCAGCCAATATTCCCCTCATCTCCTCCCCCTTCATCCTCTCACCCCTAACCCTCCCTATCCCCCCAGGGGAGTGGTCCCCCTGCTCGGCGGGGTGTGGGGGGGCGGGGGTGCAGCAGCGTCTCGTGGTGTGCGTGGCCGGGGGGCGGCGGCGCCACCGCATCCCCAAGGACGACGCCCCCTGCGGGGGGCGCCCCCGCCCCCCGGCCGTCCAAATCTGCCACCGGTCCTGTGAACCCATGTGGTTCACGTCAGAGTGGTCACAGGTAATTGTAATTTGTAATGTAATTTGTCTTGCACAGTTTATAAATTTGGTAATTCAGGTAATTATTATTTATTCCAATTATTAATAATTATTCTGGTAATTTTTATTTAAAATACTAATTTCGAACCGATGTGGTTCACGTCGGAGTGGTCACAGGTAATTTTAATTTGTAATGTAATTTGTTTTGTACCTTATATAAATTTGCGATTTTATTACTTATCAAATTATTTAGAATAATTATTCTGGTAACTTTTACTTAATACTAATTTCGAGCCGATGTTGTTCACGTCAGAGTGGTGCCAGGTAACTTTAATGGTAATTTATAACGGAATTCGTCTTGTGTATCAAAACTGATTTCAATGCATATTTAGTTATTTACTATTATTACAACACTTCGCTCTAACTTAACTTCTTGTTGTTTGTCTGTCTGCTACAAATCTTATAATCGATATTTAACACACTTCTACCAGTCCAATCGATCTGAGATTTTGCACACTTGCGTAAAGTTGGAGACAATGCATGAATCAATTGACAGAATAAACAAATTTGAAAATTTAATTTTTTTTTCATCATGAATTTTTTTCGAGATATGAAAATAAAATAAGAAATTCATTGTACATGTGTAACATCGGAGCACTGGATTCTTTAGAAGTGTTGTCATTAAAAGAAATTTTTAAATGCATATTTTTTATAAAGTACCGTATTATTTAATATTAAAATCGAACTGTTGTAATTCACATCAGGATGGACCCTGTTGAGTTGTAGTTCTTATTGTTCATATAATATTGATTTCAATGCAAATAAATTTCTCAGTATTATTTGATTCAAAATTTCAAAATTTTATGAAAAAATCAAGTTTTTTGGATTTTTTGTGGATGATTTCATGATTTCATTAGGTGATATGATATTTAATAGTCGCATTTCTAGATCGAAAACTAGGTTTGCAAAAGTTTATTTTTACAAAATTAACAACGTTTGAATTAGTCAAAATTCATTTTAAAGCAATAAAACACATCGAACAATTTTGGATCTGTATTGCTAACGTCACAAATTCTCATTTTACGTAACAAATTCTCGGTAGAGACAGTAATAATTAAGCGCTAAAAAACGGTTATTATGCGTTATCGTCGTTAATATAACGTTTAATAAACGTTATTCCGACGTCAAACCTCTGTTGGGTTGGGAATTTATTAGGCTTACAAGTTAGGCGTTTCAACACTGAGATAAATGAGCGAAACTTTCTCAATACCGACGCACTTTTTGACTTTGTATGGGTCATCCTGAACCAGTTTATCCGGGAAAAAAGGCGTGTCAATGCTGTGAAAGTGTTTTACTATTTGGACAATAAGACCGATGTATTTTTGAATGCGTAATGAGGCTTGGAGCTTCTGGGCGTAGATTTTAGTTGCCTCGATATCTCTCTTACTACTGAGCATTCAGTGTAGTGAGCATTTATTTTCATTATTATTGTTTTTCTTGCTCCTATTATTGTTATAATCATATTGTTATCATTATTTTATTATAAATATTTTATTATTATTATTATTATTATTATTATAATATTTTCATTATTATTAGTGGTAGTAGTAGTAGTAACATTAATAACAATAATAACGATAAGTAATAACATGTCCCGCCACCGTGCAGTGCACCGTGAGCTGCGGTGGCGGGGTGCAGCGGCGGGAGGTGAAGTGTCTGGACGACCGCCGCACCGCCAGCCTCGGCTGCCCCACCGCCGCCAAGCCCGACACACGGCGGACCTGCGCTCCCGACGCCTGCCTGGCGGGTCAGTAGTAGGATAAGTAGGATATGAGTAGGATTAGTAGGATATATAATAAGTGAAGAGTAGGATATGTAGGATAAGACTGAGTCATGAGTAGGATAAGTAGGATAAGACTGAGTCATGAGTAGGATATGTAGGATAAGACTGAGTCATGAGTAGGATATGTAGGATGAGGCCTGAGTGATGAGTAGGATAAGTAGGATAAGACTGAGTGATGAGTAGGATAAGTAGGATAAGACTGAGTGATGAGTAGGATGTGTAGGATAAGACTGAGTGATGAGTAGGATATGTAGGATAAGACTGAGCTATGAGTAGGATTTGCAGGATAAGACCTGAGTCATGAGTAGGATAAGTAGGATCAGACTGAGTCATGAGTAGGATATGTAGGATAAGACTGAGTCATGAGTAGGATATGTAGGATAAGACTGAGTGATGAGTAGGATATGTAGGATAAAGGCTGAATACGATTTGAAACACAGTCTGTATAGCAAATTTTCATAGTATAAATTTCTGTATGTTGTAATATTTTATTAACATCGACCTACGTACAGACATTTAATATATACATTTAATTCGATACCTCATGTAAATTATTAAATATAATATAAACCCCCATATAATAGCCACTTATATTTTTAAATTCAACAATTTAAAATTTTGTATGAATTATTTCGTGCCCGGGCAGAGACTTTAATAGAGGACGCCGTGGGGGACGTGGGGCGGGGCCTCCTAGTGGCCTCCCTGCAGCCCCAGCCTGAGAGGGTTCCTCCCCCAGCTGGTGAGGCAGTCCTAGCCATGTAGACTTGATGGTCTGCAGGGTCTCCTAGCCATGTAGACTTGATGGTCTGCAATACAGTTCCTCCCCCAGCTGGCGAGGCAGCCCTAGCCATGTAGACTTGATGGTCTGCAGGCAGTCCTAGCCATGTAGACTTGATGGTCTGCAGGCAGTCCTAGCCATGTAGACTTGATGGTCTGCATATAGTTTAAGTTAAATGGTAATGTGTTTACCTAACAAATTACATAAATAATAAGTAGTATAACAACGGACAGCTTTTGCAATAAAGTAACCGGAGCGTTGCTGGCCGTGATGTTGTCACAGGTATGCAATATATTGTAGAATGTGTTATCTAGAATATATATATCTGCAGTTGAATATATATATTCCATTTTCATCTGTATGAATATTGTAAGAAAATAATGTAATGTTTTACATTCGTACAATACATAATAGTTTACATTCACATAAATCATTACATTATTAGCAGGTGCCAACACATGTTTTGGAAATTGATTATCATTTTGTTTAAAGAAAATCTAATTCAAATAATCACTCGGCTTTAATTTAATCGCTCGGCTCAGGTTAAAAATATAATTTTATAATCTTTCATTTAATTTCAAATTTAATGACGCAGCAAAATTTGAAATGACGCAACGAAATGATATTCGCATGATATACTCTTTACTTCAGTATAGTCTGGCCATTTAATAGGTTTTATCTATACTTCTGTGAACAAAATATTGATCTAAAGCCGATTAATTCGAGTGCATAACTAATAAAACTATTTATTATCCGTATAAAATATTATAAAGAATAATTTGTGTATTGATAACGTGCAGGTTGGTGCTTGGACCGCATGAAGAACTGCAACCTGGTCTTCAAAGCCAGACTTTGTCGGTTGAAATATTACAGTAAACTGTGTTGTAGAACCTGCAACCCTTGACACCTGTAAGGTGTGTTGCAGCACGTGCAACCCTTGACATCTGTAGCCCATGTGTTGCAGGATGAGCAACACTTGACACGTGACTACGCTGTGTTACACTACAAATTACAGTAAACTCTGTTACATTACGTGCAACCCTTGGCATCTGTAGCCCTTGTGTTACGTTACGTGCAACCCTTGACATCTGTAGCACCATGTGTTGCACTATACATTGCAGTAAAATGTGTTGCTGTATCTCCAACCCTTATTCGTTTGCAACACCAAAAAATAAATTCAGTTTTGTTTTTCTCTGGTACTAGCGAAGTGCTGTAGGGGAGATCGATTTTCCGGAAAAGATATTGATGTGATATTTTCGATTCACAGTCGGAATTTTTCATACGGGTATAAACAATGCCAAGACAACTTATGAAGTAATCGATGTTATTTCATTCGAAGTTCATTGCATAAACCAACATACGAGGAAAAATGGAATTGCCTTACCTTTTTCTGGATTTGAAATCGTTGTGATTTCAGCTGTAATTTCGGCTGAAATTTCAGTTGCAATTCACATTATAACTCAATACAAGGTCAAAAAATAACCGTCAAATCAGAAAACCTGTTTCCTAAGTTGATATCGTTGTGATTTTATCTGAAATTCTAGGTCACAACTAAAAATACATGGATACCATCTATTAATTTCCCTGGACTCATGTATTAGCGTGAACCAAAACAAATAAATCCAGAAGATCGAGCGGCCATGTTATTTATAAGAAAACCGAAGACCCTGCAGTATTGATAGTGGATTCCGAAAAATGAAAGGTTTTGAAATTCATGGTATTTTACTACATCATTGTACAATGGGTGATGAATGTATACATGTACAGTATGTATGTTTGCTGTGACATTATAAGCATAACTGGATTGTTATTCATCTCTTATTCACGAATGAATTGAGCAAATGCCCTTTGGGAAACCAACTATGGCAGAATATCTTTTACGAAGACTAACAAATATTTTATTGATATATATGTTAAATAATGCCGGCTGCAGATGTAGAATTTATTCAAAGCATAGTAATTAGTCCTAATCAGTATTGAGAATATCGTGGTTAAGTAAAAACATGGATTCTTGACCAACATTTTCCTGATACGGTCGTATTGTTCCCATAACCTTCCTATTACAAGTATAACACATAGTTTATTTATGGACATTAATCCAACGATTATTTTCTTGTATAATAACAGATTTTTGTACAAACTTAACTGAAATCATCCAGTATAAATGCTGTGCTACCTGACGACTGGTTTTAATTTTCAGTTCACGCGCATGCATTATTTTTTGTTTATAATTGATTGTCATTTTATGGAGAACCTAGACTTTCCATGGGACTTAAGTTAAACAAAGAGTCCTATAAGTTACAAAGGGTACTAAGTCTTCCGAGGAGTTCTAAGGTTGTAGAAGGGTGCTAAATTTTTCGAGAAGACCTAAGTGTTCCAAAGGCCCTTAAGTCGAATGACATATTAAGGATCCAAGGTCGATGGACTTTTTGGGGACCTAAGGTTTCTGAAAGGTTTAAGATCGATGTATTTTCAAGGGACCTAAGGTCGATGGACTTTCTGAGGACCTGAGGTTTCCGTAAGGCCATAAGATCGAAGTATGTTCATGGGACCTAAAGTCGATAGATTTTTTGGGGGACCTAAGGTTTCCGAAAGCTCCTAAGATCGAAGTATGTTCAAAGGACCTAAGGTCGCTGGACTTTTTGGGGACCTTCGGTTTCCGTAAGGCCATAAGATCGAAGTACTGTATGTTCATGGGACCTAAAGTCGATAGATTTTTTGGGGGACCTAAGGTTTCCGAAAGGTCCTAAGATCGAAGTATGTTCAAGGGACCTAAGGTCGATGGACATATCATATAAGGATCTAAGGTTGAAGGAGCTTTTGGGGGACCTAAGGTTTCCGTAAGGTCCTAAAATCGAAGTATATGTTCAAGGGACCTAAGGTCAATGAACGTTTATGGGACCTAAGGTTTCCGAAAGGTCCTAGGGTCAAAAGATACTTAGAAGGCCTGAATTTGTCGAAAGGTCCTTGGATGGAAGGTTATTTAAGGGTTCTATGGTCGATGAACGTTCAAATATATAAGGATTCATGATGTCGTGTTCACGTGAGCTTCTAGTCTCTCCTCCACATCGTGGCAAACCACAAAGACTTTTTTTCGGTTCTCCTGACGCTTGGAACGATTTGCATTCGACTAATTACAAGCAATTTTTTTGGTCTGGAACTTTTAGACTTATTAATTAATTGTTTATTTTATTTTCTCCACTTTTAGGATAATTATCGTACGCGTAAACCTTATCGATTTGTGAAGTGTCTGATCAAATCTATGAATTGTTTTTTCATATTTTTTCAAGAAAAAAGTATTTTGAGTTCAGATTAAAAAAAATACGTAACAAGCGGATAAAGTTGATATCTAATTCACAAATTGTGCGAAAATTATTGTCTTCAGATAACTGCTAAAACGATCAAAGTTAATTATTCATTAATTGAACAACTATCAACTTAATAATTATCACTTGGCTTGCCACGCTGTGGATCTCATACAGTAGTTGCATTAGAGTTTAATAAGTTTATGAAGTTTTATGCTGTTGTCGCAATAAACATTTGTTTCTCATTGTTTATACACTCAAATAAATAATTAGGTCATTGTAAACAAGAATCCATGTTCTTTTATTACCCAAAACTCGAGTTGGCGTAGCACTGCTGCGTCTGGCAGAACTGGGTCAGGTTGACCCACTCATTCCTGTGACTGTGCTTGCTGGCCTGCACTCAGACTAATGAGTGGGTCAAGACGACATCACTTGGACTATTCCATCGCATGGCCTACATTAACAAATTTAAATCAATCTTCCCTGTACGACTCATGATAATTAGTCACGATGACTCACATTTTGTTTAGGTAATCGTCGATTGCGTGATCGTTCACGAAATTATGTCTTTTTCATCAATTCGGTCACAAATCTTTGAAGTTGTCGGACAAGTAATGAACCCAAATGTGAGACTTTAAAGTCCGCAGACAAGTATTCATACTTTTAAGTTCGGACAGTGTTTAATATCTCAAATTTTAAGCAATGAACTTTAGACTACCAATTTTTTCATAGGGTAATAATACGTAGTGCGATGCCTTCAGTACAAGGCCTAAGCTTGAAAAAAAAAACAGGCTAGCAGATCGGAAAAAATCTTCCATTAGGAACTGTTTGACATTAGGAACTGTGCGTTTAATTTTTTAGCAATTATAGAAGTTTCTTAATATCGTTGTCGCTACGCATAATAAAGATAAGTGCAGGGCTCGATTGTAGTAAAAAAAGCAGCTCTAATAATTTAAAAAAATTCTATAAGAGGCAAAAAAAAGTTCAACTTAGGACCATATTATGTTTTTATTATATAAATAAGACAAAATTAGATCGTTTTATTTTTTAATCGTTCGATCGTTCATGCAAAATTTCAATCAAAGACATTCAATCTAGAAATACAAAATAATAACATATCAGATAACTAACTTAGTAACTTGAGCGATTCTTGTTATAATAAAAGATAATTATTATATAATTATTATTATCGAATGCCAAATAGATTCATAATTATTACAGAGATTTGCCCTCCATCAACAGTAAAAAAAACTCATAAAAATAAGCGTGACATAATCAATTAGCGACGGACTTTTTGCCTCTGAAATGAGCCATCCTAAACCAAATTCGAGGCCAAAAATGGCATATCAGTGCTGTTACGGGGCCATTACCTGCTGAGCGTAACGCGAGACTTTATCCTATCCGCAATAACCCAACTACGGTTCGTTACACTTCTTGCAGATCAACACAGTAACAGACAGGAGAATAAGGACGATCAATGCGTAAATTTCCTTCAACAATGACGATAAGATAAACAGAGTGGGTGTAAGTTGAAGACTTGGGTCTATTGAATTTTGGTACAATCGGAAATTAAAGAACAAAGAAAGCGTTGAAACTTTTATTGTTGTGGTTCCGAAAAGAGAATTGGTTCGCAGAACGAAGCCTTGAGGAAACGAGAAGCACGAAGCGCGATGAGGAACTCGTGCACTGTAGTAAAATACGTACGCACATACAGGTACAAATTCGAACGTTAGAAGTCTAGACCACAATATTTGATTTTAATTGAACGAGTCACTGTTTCAGGGTGAATATGTCTCTCTCTCCAATTCTCACAAATATTGCCGGTGGCAACAGAACGCAATAAGCAAGTAGCTCAGCTCAAAAAAACAGAAACGACAGAGTCGAAGACCAAGTAGAGGCGGTTGGGTGGATTCTTATCTGAATAAGATAGGAAACCAATTTAAGCCTAAAATTAGTAGATTCAAGGATTTAACGGAGTGAATTTCAGTATGTTTCAATAAATTCAGAATAATGATAACACAGTTTCAAATAATCAAAATAACAAATCTATTTGTTTCCGTTGAGGAATCCTAGATAAGAGTTCTCATGTAGAGAACTATAAGAAAGAAAATAGTGAAAACAGTAATAGGATGTTCGCTCGTACTTAAAGAGAGTAAAGCGCATGCAAGCATGCAAGTTAATTCACAGCACTAAGGCATGTGACATAATCGGTTAACACCGAAGCTCCAAAGAGCCAATAACCCTTACGGGTTCAAAGCACTGGCGTAAAGCCGGTTAAGCAAGATCTTAAAACGAGCGAAACACAGAAGTTCTAACATGCATTGAATTGAACAAAATAAAATGAAAACACACTCGCACAAACTCAAATTAAGGAATAGATAAGCAAGAGTTAAAAAATTGGTAATGCTGTTTGAGCAAGAGGTCTTCTCTCAGGTAAGGTTAAAGCGATAGTCACCTAGAACGAGCTACAGAGCGCCGACTATGTTTCCGGACATGAGACAAACGACAAGCGCATAAACGTTAACGAATTAATTATACAATAAATTTAACAGGTCATGACTTCGGATCAAGACTTAGAGGTCTCTCTGTGTATGAGATAAAACTATTACGGACACTAAACATACACAATGTGTCATGCCTAAAACTATATCTTAAAAACTAAGAAAACCTTTTTACACCTATAGCTATACGGATTGACATCACACTAATATATATAGCTGACGAAGTTATCACACAAATATATTCCAGGTCACAGGAAAACACAACAATATCGTTGCGTTGTGACAATTTGATATTTAATTATCACAACGCCATTTGACATTTAAAAATAACAAATTATCCTATGCACAGTACACACCTGTCCCGTATGGTGGCGCAGATCGAGTGATCCTATATAGCTACTATTCCGCAATGCAGAGCGGACCCAGCAACATCGCACAAAAGTTTAAAGACATTTTATTAAAAAAATATCATTGTAAAAGGCATATATAAAAGTTGCATTTTCCTCCTCTACAATACTACGTGCATGATGTCTTTCACTATTTGAACAATATGACTCATACATTTTTCTGATTGTGCTCTACGTTCACGTGGCACGAAACGTGTGTCCAGCAAGAGCAGTATTATGACTCACTTGTTCATCGTGAATGCGTCACCAATTTTCACTCGCACATGAATGTTGACGGAAAATATTTAAATGATAAACACCGCAGCCATACAATTCCTCACCAGAGGAATAGCTTGTTGCGTTGAAATAACATTTGAGTTGAATTTAAAACTGTGGAATTTTAGCTTCGCTGAAATTGTATATGCGTTGAAATAACGTCTGAAGCAAATTGAAATTATGCTTCCACATACCAAGCATTTGAATTTAATAGTCAGATTGCCACTGTCAATTAACCAATTAACGCTCTACCGCCTGATATGAGTAACCGCAGCAATATTAATAACATATTAATATTACTAATATATTTTTGTAATATTAATATTAGTAACCGGAGCAATATTGTCACGCGCCTACTTCCCAAAAAGGATACGTTCTAGTGAACGCAAAATGACTTGCACTGATGGTTGCCGCCACGTACGACAACTTTAAAATGTTCTCTGTTGCGTACAAACGTCCTCAGGTCGCTACACTCAATAGTTTACGTATAATAATTATTTTAGTTGAAAGTTATGTTCCCGGAGAGTGACATGCGGTGGTAGAGGGTTAGGATGTTGCCCTTTACATTTTTCTTTGATTCCGTTCCATTAATAATTAATTTCGTTTAAAACTCCTTTACTTAATCCTCTTGATTTATCAGTTCTACATTAAATAATTAAGTTACATATATAGCTGAAAATAATGAAATATTATAGAATCTATATTAAAAAGATAATATTTAGATAATTGTAACAAAATGCCTTTGATAATATGGAGTTTGACAGTGAATGGCTGCAGTATTTCTAAACACAAGTAAATTTTACCATAACCCTACAATAAACTTCACACGCACAAAAAATTCTACAAAAATGTTAAAAGTTACACTATTATAAAAAATCTATAACAAAGTTCTAACGTACACAATGAAAAACTGTACATTGACTTTAAACTTACACAATAAAAAAAATAAAAAACTTCGAAAAACTTACACAATAAACAAAGCAAATGCAAAAAACTTCAAACATGCACAATAGGAAAAAAAATCTACAAAAAACTCAAAACCTACACAATTATAAAAAAACTGCAGAAAACTTCAAACTTACACAAAAAATACGCAACCATAAACTTCGGACTTACACAGTAGAAAAGTTATTTTCAATAAAAGAATGGCCACGTTATTTTCAAACGTTAACAAGTTGTAACCGTTCATGTATTGATGAGTGAAATTGCCGGGGACTGAATAAAAATTTTAGGAGCCTGAAAAAGTTTCATGAAAGAAGCTACACCGCAAGAAATGAGTGCAACTTTGTTCAAATGCGATGACCCAATCATTTCATCCTTGAGTGGGTCATTCTGACACATCTCGGCCCAGCAGAAGGGCGTATCAGTGCTATATACAGTATATACCACCGCAAAATACTACTGCTGTGGGTAAGAAAGTGTGTCAAAAGATGGACAATATAACCTTTTAATTTTCTGAGTGTTCGCCGTCATTCAGCTTTATCGTCCGTGAATGAACTCAAGCCTCCGTAGGAGCAATATCGGGCGGAATTTATGCTTCGATTTTCATTTAAAATCAATTATTATCTTCGCTGCTTAAAAATCACAGGAGTCATATATTAAAGTAATTCTGAGCTTGAGTAATAGCTATGGTAGTAAATAGAACGAGATGAGTGGAAAGAGCTGCAGCTACTTTCTGCCACAGCTACTTGCTGCTGCAGCTACCTGCTGCCGCAGCTACCTTCCTGCTGCTGCAGCTACTTGCTGCCACAGCTACCTACCTGCTGCTGCAGCTACTTGCTGCCGCAGCTACCTACCTGCTGCCGCAGCTACCTGCTGCCGCCGCTGCCCCGCGACAGGTTGCTGCGGTTGCCTGGATGCCGCCAGTCGGCTACGAGACGTGGACGTGTACGGTGTAGTGAAATTAATCTCCCAGCCTTTCAACGTTGATATAATTAACCAGTGTTTTTTGGAAAAGTTTACAAATTTCTTTGGTTCCATCAATATATTTAATCCTTGCCCCTATGTCTCTTTAAGTATTGAATCATGGATGCCCAAAACATGTATTTTGTGGCCGTAGGGCATCTTTACGTATGGGCACAGGCCTGTTCCTCATCATCGGACGCGCTGTCGTAGGGCTCATCATCGGACGCGCTGTCGTAGGGCTCATCATCGGACGCGCTGTCGTAGGGCTCATCATCGGACGCGCTGTCGTAGGGCTCATCATCAGACACGCTGTCGTAGGGCTCATCATCGGGCGCGGTGTCGTAGGGCTCATCATCAGACACGCTGTCGTAGGGCTCATCATCGGACGCGGTGTCGTAGGGCTCATCATCAGACACGCTGTCGTAGGGCTAGTGTTGCCGGTCACGCGTGTGTGTCGGGCGCGTGCCATACGCGAAAGAGTCGAAGTCAGGCCGGAACTAGGCCATGAGTAGGTCGTAACTAAATGGCGTCCAGGCCGCAACTAGGCCGCAACTATGTCATGTCTAGTTCATGTCTAGGTAGTGACTTTAACTTTAGTTTAATCCAGACTTTGACAAAGTCTTGGCCTAGTCGTTACTTGGTCGTTTGCGGGCTATAAATGCACCGTAAATAGGTTTTAACCAGGCTGTTACTAGGCGTTCGTAGCTAGGCTGTATCTAGGCTGTCACTAGGCTGCAGCTAGTCAGCAGTACCGAACAATTTTCCAGTTCAGATGCCCGGAAGACAATCAAGTTATCGTTGTTTGAGTATTTATCACAAATTGTCTCAACCTTTTTCATACAATTTGGCATGTCACAACAAGAATGTTACCCCCACAAAAAATTCTTAAAATTTATATCAATAAATGGAAATACTTATAGTAGTGCACAACCCTCAATACCCCCCAATTTTCATCAATAACTTATAACACATAAATTCTAGAAATACATTTTTAGGGATAAATGGGTCTTATAATTAAGGGTAAATTGATAAAATTCACCCTAAATTCGGGTAAACGGGGAGATTCTGCCCCTCAGGCGAACCAGATTGAAACCGTTGACGGTTGCGCAGTAATTTGTTTCTGTACTTCATTAATATAGAGATAATATAACCTTTCCATTTCTTATAGAATATTACATAATCCAACTTTATATCTAGGGAAGATGACCAAATCGTGCATATTCTCTGTAATAATGCTGGGTAGATGAATAATGTGAGACTATACTGTATGTTAAATAAATTAATCAGATACACTGTAAGATGATGAAGGATATATACAAATCGAATCATGCATATACATTTAGAGATGCTGGGTAAATGAATGATTTTTTAATATTTGATAACCGAATAATGCATATACATTTTAAAATGATGATATTGTATGTTTTTCCCTCATTCATAAAGGGTCTTCTAATCAAATCTTCATTTATATTAACATGACAATAATTATCTACAATAACTTCACATGACAATAACAATAATTATCTACAAGAATTATGTTCTTTCCCTCCATATGATTTTTTTGCTACTATGTCATAATTGTGTCGTTATACTAATGACCATGTTATACCATGTTTTACTATGACCATGTTATGCTATGTTATACTATGACCATATTTTAATATTGCAATTGTTTAGACATGGCATGAACATCATAGCAGTTAGGAAGTCATCACTGCACCTAGTGTGAGAACAGTTAGCATTATACCACCTAATAATGGTTGGTGTTGTGATGATGGTGGGGATGATGGTGGTGGGGATGGTGGATGCTTCATCCGACACGACGGAGACCGGCGGGAATAACTGCGTCGGGACAGCGGCGGTGGCGGCGGTCATTACGGCGGTGCTCATCTTGGCGGGCGTCGGGGGCGTTCTCTGCATCAGGAAGCGGCGGGCTGGTGAGACGTTTTGTATTTTTTATTTATTTTAACTTTCCGCTTATTTATTACTTTCAACTGTTTATTAATATTGCACTTTTTTGAATTTTAAATTTTTGATTTTTACTATTTTTTGATGTTACATTTTTTTAATTTTACGTTTTTTTTATTTTTCACTTGTTCAATTTTACACGTTTTTAATTTTATTATTTTTCATTTTTTACTTTTGTAATTTTACACTTTTTCTAATTTACATATTTTTAGAATTGTACACTCTCTTTAAGTTTCCGCTCAGAAAAAAAGGATTAGACTTCGTCCAAATATCGATGCAGTTCCTACTTAATGTGTTGGTTATCGTGACCCACTTTTGTTGGTTATCCTGACCCACTTTTGTTGGTTATCCTGACCCACTTTTGTTGGTTATCCCTACCCACTTTTGTTGGTTATCCTGACCCACTTTTGTTGGTTATCCTGACCCACTTTTGTTGGTTATCCCGACCCACTTTTGTTGGTTATCCTGACCCACTTTTGTTGTTTATCCTGACCCACTTTTGCCCAGAAAAATAGCGTATCAGTGCTACGTGTTTGAAGTGCGTCCCCATTTGGACAAGATGACCCATTTGTTTTTCATCGAATTTTCAAACAATGCATGTAAATGTAAGAAAATTAATTCATAAAAACGAAAAATCTTTTAGCATAGGACTTATTACATGTATGATTCGGTTGGAATTATATAATTTAAATTAGTTTATGATCAATAAATTAAATAAATACATAACAAAAATTAAAGAACTAAGTTATATTATTAATTTAATACCTACAATAATTTCAAGTTCAATTCACGACATTTGCGGAAAATCTTTAATTTTTAGGCTCATTTTTTTGTGTTTGTAGGATTTACTTTTAATTTATAGGATCTATGCATGTACACACGTGACAATGCGTGTCACGCGCACGCAATGCGTGTCACGCGCACGCAATGCGTGTCACGCGAACGCAATGCGCGTCACGCGTACACAATCCGTGTCACGCGCACGCAATGCGTGTCACACGCACACAATGCGTGTCACGCGCACGCAATGCGTGTCACGCGTACACAATCCGTGTCACGCGCACACAATGCGTGTCACGCGCACGCAATGCGTGTCACACGCACACAATGCGTGTCACGCGCACACAATGCGTGTCACGCGTACGCAATGCGTGTCACGCGCACGCAATGCAAGTCACACGCACACAATGCGTGTCACACGCATACAAAGCGTGTCACGCGCACGCAATGCGTGTCACGCGCACACAATTCGTGTCACGCGCACACAATGCGTGTCACGCGCACACAATGCGTGTCACGCGCACACAATGCGTGTCACGCGCACCGTATGTAGGTCCGGCGAAACCCACAGCCTGCGGCAGCGCTTTCCGAAATACATTAAAAGCGCTCTACTTTCCTGCGTTTCTGTGCATTTTAGGCGTAAATCGCTGCATCTTCACAATTTCCTCTGAATGTTAGGCATAAATTGCTGCATATTAAAAATTTACTGTACATTTAAGGCATAAATCGTTAAATATCCGCAATTTATCATGTATTTTAGGCAATAAATTGGCGTGTAATCACTATTTTTCTAATTACATAAATAAATCAATGTTACTTTATTGTTTTATTGGCGTTTTTCATTTAATCGCAGCTTCTTTGCTGTGTTTTTATTTGATTTTAGGAAGAAATCGAGGTTTCTTCGCTGCTATTTTGATTTTTTTTAATTTGCTGTTTTTCAAGCAAATAGCCAAAAATATTACTCATTAGTATATTACTCATCATAGCAGTTTTTCGTGTACTCATGTATGATTCATTATCATTCGTTTCTTTGTGAATATAAATCATCATCGCTTCTTCAGAGTTTGAGTCTCTGCAATGTCAGTAAATTTATGCAGAAATAACATTTTCTGTTCTGCGCAAACGTCCCAAAAATATTACATATTTCTATGGTGGAATACCTACATTTCGTATGTTGCGTGCTCTGCGTGTGATGCGTGCACTGCGTGTAATGCGTGCACTGCGTGTAATGCGTGCACTGCGTGTAATGCGGGCACTGCGTGTAATGCGTGCACTGCGTGTAATGCGTGCACTGCAGCTCAAAAAGAACAATTTCTCGAAACTTCCTAAGCTCATAGAAACCATAAGGATTGTTATGAAAATTTCATTTAAAAACGTCCCATGATTACCGATTATATCCATGATTATAGAATACTTTAATGCGAATGAATGAAGATGAGACTTTTTCTAGTTATTTTGAAATTGTTCTTTGGAATTTTTTGTTAATATGGGATTTTATAGTAAAAAATCTTGCAGCGGCTCATAATAAATAAACCGCAAAAAAATAGAATATACTAGTAATTGACGTTAATCCAAGATGATGGGTTAAATTTATTTGTAAGCCAGTAAGGTTATAAATCGACCAGAATTAATGAAAAATTAACCAGTGAATATGGATAACTTGTGTTAAATTAGAGACGATATTACCAAATTTAGATGGAAATTAAGGCCGAAACTTAGTGAGGGATAATGAGTGATAATACGAGTGCAATTATCTAAATTAATACAAATTAGCAAGCTTTATATATTACTTTTTTAATGAAGGCAGATCATAAGGATAAGCTACGTATAATCAGAGTCAAATTAGATGGCTTCAGAATAAAATGTATAGGAGGAAAAACGAACTATTGGATGAAAAGAAATAACCACAGGATGATGTAGGAATTAATGAAGAGAAAATACGCAGTGAGTGTAGCTGGGGAAAAGGTCCATAGGATATAGATTAAGGATATAAGCCTGATGTGTTAATGCACAAAAATTGGCTTCAAGAATAAAAATTTTCAGGGTTTTATCGCTTGAAGCATTCGACGACAGACCAAGGTTATTTATATATAAGATATATTTACCCTAGTCAGAACGCACCCATTGTACGTACATAAGATTCAGTACGCATTTTACGCAGGATGCTTATTATACGCATCATAACCCGGCCATGCATTATACGCAGGTTGCGCATTATAAGCAGGGCACGCATTATACGCAGGGTATGTTCTATACCCTGGGCACGCATTATACGCAGGGTATGTTCTATACCCTGGGCACGCATTATACGCAGGGTATGTTCTATACCCTGGGCACGCATTATACGCAGGGTATGTTCTATACCCTGGGCACGCATTATACGCAGGGTATGTTCTATACCCTGGGCACGCATTATACGCAGGGTATGTTCTATACCCTGGGCACGCATTATACGCAGGGTATGTTCTATACCCTGGGCACGCATTATACGCAGGGTATGTTCTATACCCTGGGCACGCATTATACGCAGGGTATGTTCTATACCCTGGGCACGCATTATACGCAGGGTATGTTCTATACCCNGTGATGGTGCGAGTTTTAGAATTTTTAATTCATGTCCTCCTAAGCGGAATGCATTTCTTTAGTTAATTTTGCGTGGGTTTTCTCATCGAGTGCATCATGAACGTTCAGGGTAACTCGCTTGGATTAACAGGTTAAGTCACGTTGCTCATGGGACAACGTTTCTTTAACCGACATCCTCGCTACAATGAATGGTTACGTAAATAATCTTATAACTCAGTACTCAATGCAGTGAGTGACAGAGAGCGCATTTTCCCATCGACGAAAACTTGAGGTCACGGACGGACAGACAGACAGACAGACAGACGGACGCCTCACAATAGCGCCTTTTTTTCATAAATGGGAAAATGCGTTAAAAAGCCTCAACCATGTAGCCTAGACATCGTTCAAAAAGGTTTTTGGTCTAGCGACATCCCACAAAACCCAAAGGTTTCAAACTAAGCAACTAATATAAATATCCATGAAGCAGGGAACAGAGTGACAATATTCTTGTGCTAATTCGACATCAAATATCCTTAATTGTTACAATCCAGTTTCCAATGTCCTCGAACCATTCGTAAAGTCATATATTCTCGACGCGATCCAATACTGATGCCTTAGATACGGTCTAAGGCTTGTGTCCTCGAAATAGTCCTTATGGTATATGCCCTCAATACGGTCTAAGGCTTGTGTCCTCGAAATAGTCCTTATGGTATATGCCCTAGATACGGTCTAAGGCTTGTGTCCTCGAAACAGTCCTTATGGTATATGCCCTCGATACGGTCTGAGGCTTGTATCCTCGAAACAGTCCTTATGGTATATGCCCTCGATACAGTCTGAGGCTTGTGTCCTCGAAACAGTCCTTATGGTATATGCCCTCGATACTGTCTAAGGATATGTCCTCGAAAGAGTCCTATGGTATATACCCTTGATACGGTCTAAGGCTTGTGTCCTCGAAACAGTCCTATTGTATATTCCCTCGACATGGTCTAAGGCTTGTGTCCTCGAAACAGTCGTATGGTATATGCCCTTGATGCGATTTAAGGCTTGTGTCTTCGAAACAGTCCTTATGGTATATACCCTTGATACGTTCTAAGGCTTGTGCCCTCAATACAGTCCTTATGGTATATACCCTCGATACGGTATAAGGCTTGTGTCCTCGAAACAGTCCTTATGGTATATACCCTCGATACGGTCTAAGGCTTGTGTCCTCGAAACAGTCCTTATGGTATATACCCTTGATACGGTCTAAGGCTTGTGCCCTCAATACAGTCCTTATGGTATATACCCTCGATACGGTCTAAGGCTTGTGCCCTCGAAACAGTCCTTAAGGTATATACCCTCGATACGGTCTAAGGCTTGTGTCCTCGAAACAGTCCTATGGTATATGCTCTCGATACATGCCCTCGATAGTATCTAAGGCTTGTGTCCTCGAAACAGTCCTTATGGTATATACCCTCGATACGGTCTAAGGCTTGTGTCCTCGAAACAGTCCTATGGTATATGCCCTTGATACGATCTAAGGCTTGTGTCCTCGAAACAGTCCTATGGTCGATGCCCTAAAGGCAATCTAAGGGTTGATGTCCTTTTTGGACGAGACAAGGGCAGATGACTGCCAATGACTTTTATTGATCTTAAAATTAGGGGAAGATTAATTCCAATACGTCAGCGGTGGTCTACCAGGAAATGATAATTACGCAAATTGGTCGACGATCAGACAGATCATTTATACCAAATCTATAACTGAACTATATCTATGGTACCGAGTATAATGGCCGCTCAGATAATTTTAGAACTCAGGACCACCATAAAATTCTATGAGTATGATGATAAGTATGTAATTATATTATTTATTGTTACAAAATTGCATATATATGATTCAATTCGTCGCAATAGTTGCAAGTTACTCGATGATCGGAGGTTATATTTTGAGGCCTGCAGAAATCAAGGCAAGTTACAATGGGGGAGGAGAGGTCTCAAGTATTTCCGAATATCCCGACCTTAAACATTTTTTGGTCTGAAATAATTTCAGTTTTCTACACACGTATATTTATTGTTCGTCTCAGTCCCCTCATCTCATGTTGTACTCTTCCTATACCCACATCCTCATTCATCTTCTGCTCCATTTAATAACCAATAAAAAAATAAATTCAGTGTACGTGTTTCAATTTGCCCTTTACTTCTATTAATTGGCCGGGCACAGCAAAAATGTTTAAGCAAAAATGTAAAAAATGCTAAATTCTGATGTCCAAGTCACATCTCTGACAAAACATCTACAAATTCCGAACCTAAACGACTCAATGTTTCTGAATTGGACCAACGTTGTGCCGATATCTGAATCGCTCCTCATGAAATTTAACTTGTCGAGCAGCTCCCGCTGAATTCCTGAAGATATTTCAAGTTCAATTAAAAGCAATACATGGATCATGTAGAGCATGGATATTGGATGCTAACCACTTTTAAGCGAACAAAGCCATAAACCATACAAGGAAATAACATTCGTTATAAAAATGGAATAAGCAAACGGATCGTTCATATTCATTCTGGTCCGTGAAAAACTCATTACGTAATGAGTTCCTTATATATTTTAAAGAAGACCAGTGATAAAATGTATGATAAATGAACAATCATCAGAAGCAGCAGGCTGACTATAATGCTCTGCAGGCTGGAAAGCATCAGCATCAGCACTAGCAGCAGCACAAGCAGCAGCAGCACCAGCACCAGCAGCACCAGCACCAGCAGCAGCACCAGCACCAGCAGCAGCACCAGCACCAGCAGCAGCAACAACAGCAGCAACAGTAGCAGCAGCAGCAGCAGNACACTGTTGTTTGTGAAGACAATGTCAACACTGTTGTTTGTGAAGACAATGTCAACACTTTTTTTTTAGAATATTAAGCGAAGAGCTGCAAGTATCTGTTTCATAAAATGATTTAAAAACTTTCCTTACCGTAAACATTGTATTAAAGAATTATTAAAGTCCAATATGCAGGTTTTACAGTAGTGAAACTATCCTGAATTCGTAGTAAAAATGTCGTTATTGCTTAAATGCAATATATTTGCATTTAATATTATATCGATATTTGTTATGCAACGGAAAATGGCGGGTACTTTAAAAGATTATAAATTTATATATAATTGTAGCAGACTCCAGCAGTTGCATTTAATAATTAAATAAATAATTTATTTGTAAAAATTATAATTTTAAATATTAGTTTGATATTTCTTAAATGATATTCATTTAATATATGGTCCAATAAAAATGTTACCAATTAACGAACAGTCAATTACGGGCCCCGAGTACGGTGACCGACTGAAAAATTGCCTATAGGAATGGGGCAAAATAACATGCCTACTCGGCCATACCCCTAATAATTCGGCCTAATAGGTATAATTCAGCCATACCCCGAATTATGGGCCAATTAGTTGGCGCCCGACTTATGGGCCAATTAGATGGCGCCCGAATTATGGGTCAATTAGGCGGCGCTCGAATTATGGGCCAATTAGACGGCGCTCGAATTATGGGCCAATTAGACGGCGCTCGAATTATGGGCCAATTGAATGGCACCTGAATTATGGGCCAATTAAACGGCGCTCACATTATGGGCCAGTTAGATGGCTCCCGAATTATGGGCCAATTAGACGGTGTTCGAATTATGGGCCAATTAGACGGCGCTCGAATTATGGGCCAATTAGATGGCACCCGAATTATGGGCCAATTAGATTGTGTTCGAATTATGGGCCAATTAGATGGCGCACGAATTATGGGCCAAATTAGATGGTGTTCGAATTATGGGCCAATTAGATGGCGCCCGAATTATGGGCCAAATTAGACGGCGCTCGAATTATGGGCCAATTAGATGGCACCCGAATTATGGGCCAATTAGATGGTGTTCGAATTATGGGCCAATTAGATGGCGCCCGAATTATGGGCCAAATTAGATGGTGTTCGAATTATGGGCCAATTAGATGGCGCCCGAATTATGGGCCAGTTTGATGGCGCCCGAATTATGGGCCAATTAGATGGTGTTCGAATTATGGGCCAATTAGACGGCGCTCGAATTATGGGCCAGTTTGATGGCGCCCGAATTTCATGAGCCCTTTTTCATGAGAGTATAATGCAGGGCCCCAATTTTGAGCCAATTGTATAGAGCCCTAATATCGGGCCTATTATGCAGGGCCATAACTTTGGGCTTATTATGTAAGACCCTAACTTTGGGCCTACTATGTAAGATCCTAACTTTGGGCCTATTATGTAAGACCCTAACTTTGGGCCTATTATGCAGGGCCCCAATTTCGAGCCTATTATGTGGGTCTAAATTTTGGGCAAGCTAGGCATCGAGAATGGGGCAATAGTTGTGGTTCATTATTTTGGTACATTTAATGTGAGCCAAGCATACATTATTTACGCAATGTTCAAAATTATTGTGTTGTTATTAAACGTATTACATTGCAATAATATCTGGCAGCAATTATTTTATGAAAATACAAGAGAGGTTCTCAGAACCGGTTACATAGGTTCTAGATTATGGAATTTACTTAAATGAAGCCTTTAATAATGAGTATCAAATTATCGATTTATGTTCGAAATTTTGTAAGGGATATCATTCAGAATATATTAAATTAATAAGTGATGTTATTCATGAGATATTATTATTATTGTTATTATTATTATTATTATTATTATTATAATATTATTATCATTATTATTATTATTATTATTATTATCATCATTATTATTGTGCAATTTTGCAGGGGGATATTATCCAAATAATTGAACGTAAGCAATACAAAAATATCAAAATAAATAGATGATGACGTAACGCTGACTATTTTCATTTTTTATAAAATTGTGACGCTCCTGACATCCGCTAAGCGACTTTTTTCAATTCGCGTACATTTTTGTAATTAACAATTTACGTTTATACATAAAATTCTAAATAATTTTCTATATCATTTTTATCTTGAATATATCTTAGATGTTCGTAATAATACTAGTTAACGATATATCAAATGACGCAAAGAAATTAAATACATTTTTACGCCTCTTAATGAAATGCAACGCAAATTTTTTACAAATAATTTATAGAAAATATTATTTTACAATGTTTTATTTTCATTTTATTTATTTTAAAACTAGTTTATAATGATAATTTTTATTAATTTTAAATTTTTAAAAAAATTTCAGCGCCGAGGACAAAAGTGGACCTGGAGGCGGCGGAGAGAGCGGCCTACGTCAACCCCAACTTCTGTGGGGACACTGCAGGTTGGGTTTCGAAAGGGGTGTTGGGGAAAGGGGTTTAGTGGTAGGAGGGGGCAATGAGGCTGGAGGAAGTAATTAAAAAACGATTGTATGATTATATCAACGGCTATATACATAAATACATTGTATGAATGTTAATCACGGGTTATATAGAATGTTCATTTGAATAATGGCTTTTTTATATCAATTAAGTGAGAGATTACCTTTCGGCCTACTTGATCTGAAGCAATTTTTTACTAAAATAATAACTATGACTGATTATTACGACTGTTTATTAATAATTAAGACTGATTACACTAATAATCAAATCCGATTTGATAAAGAAAATTAATAATTATGAATCGTGTCAGGTCATGCTTACAGATCAATGAATGCCCGAGTAGTCAGGTGTTGATAACGTTTCGATTATATCGAAGCGTTGCCTCCTAATTACAGTTAATTGCGTCCTAATTATAAGTAATTACATCCTAATTATAGGTAACTGCATCCTAATTATAGGTAATTGCATTCTAATTATAGGTAATTATTATATATATAGGTCATTGCATTCTAATTATTTCGTTAATTTCTAGCTTTAGACTTGAAATTATTATCCTTATTACAAGTATTTCATTATTTTTCTCGTTAAAGGGATTTCTTTTAACTCATACTTTCACAAAATTCCTCAGTCGCCTCAATTTTTTTTTATTTTATGCATTTTTAAACTTCCACTTACAAGCCTTGTCTCTAACCCCATTATTACAAATATCGATAACATATCGAATCACCGCGTATTTTTATTAATTTTATTCATTTCTTAATGTACAGCTTCGTGGCTTCCTCTACACGAACGATAAAAATAGGAAAATTAATTATATTTTCAGTGAAAACGTTCCTGGGTACATTTTCATGTTCAAAAACTTTTTGGAAGAAATATAGAATGAAAAATAATCGAATTCATACCAGTACTGCAATCACTAAAGTTCTTGAATAGCAAGTTCACCAAGAATTTAATGTTACCATATAATTTATACAATCTGTAGCAATATTTCCAAATTTACTCTCACATAGTCGAAAAGAGAATAATTTTTATTTAAAATCATACATATAACAAGTTATTTTCAAGTCACTAAGATTATTGGTTATGATTTTGTGATGATAAGCTTGATGATTGTTGGGACGATCAATTTCTTGTTGATAAGTTGATGTTCAAGTTGATTTCGCTGCTGCTGTTGCCGCAACCATTGATGTTGTTGCTAATGTTATTATTGTTGATGTTGGAGTGATGAAAATAAGATTGATTGTGAATCAGTGAAATTGTGATTGGATGTGTAAAACATGCACTCATACATTACATGTGTGAGTAAAACATGCACTCACACTACACATGTGTGAGTAAAACATGCACTCACACTACACATGTGTGAGTAAAACATGCATTCACACTACACATGTGTGAGTAAAACATGCACTCACACTACACATGTGTGAGTTAAACATGTATTCACACTACACATGTGTGAGTAAAACATGCACTCACACTACACATGTGTGAGTAAAACATGCACTCACACTACACATGTGTGAGTATAACATGCACTCAC